>NC_064621.1:337671163-337973217 GCF_023898315.1 Schistocerca nitens
TGGTGATGCAAAGGAAACGACCAAGGGAAATAGGCGTGAAAAGATACGCGGACTAGATCAGAATGAATACAGAAAGATGGCAGGAAAACAGGACTAGACGTCGAGGCTTATGTTCCAGACAGACTCAGCCTGGGGGTCTGAACTGTTCAAGACGATGATGATGATGATACTGAATACCTTAACAAATGTGTTTTTCCGATGAATCGACTTTTCATATATACAGCACAGTAAAGAGGAAGAATGTCCGGATCTGGGGATCGTAGAACCAACATACCACGATTCGGCTGGTCAGGGGCAGCCCGAAAACGAATGTTTGGTGTAGCTTAATGCACAATACAATTACTGGACCGTTCTTTTTCCCTGGCCCGACCATTACGGCTACATTTCACCCGGATACGTCGGAACTTCAGGTTGCATATAATTTTAATCATAGGTAGTGTTTCAACAGGATGGTGCACTGCCATTCTGTGGAGTTATTAGTCAGTCTGTTCCTGGATGAAATCTTTCCGGACGAATGAATCAGTAGAGACAGTCCAGAATCACGGTCACCATGTTCGCCATTATAACCCCTCCTGATGTTTTTTGTGGGTTAGGGCAAAGATAAAGTGAAAGTGCACAGATCACCAACTGCTGATATACAAGTCGGTGACGGAAGGAGAGGAATTGAGTATCTCCTAGAAGTTCTAAGGTTAACGAACGCGCCACATTTAGAAGTGTATCCATGAAAAACTTCATAACTTAAGCTACTATTTGTAATAAACCGCATAGCTTTATACAACACAGTTTCTCAGAAATACTTTTTTGTATTCACGGAAAGACTTTACGCTCACCCTGTACTTAAAAGCACACAGACTCGAAAACTCTGGAAAAGGGGTGGACCTTGATATAACGGTTGTTAATGGAGTTGTCGAAACAATTTGCAAATATGTCCGAGAAATGGGCTAAAACGGAATATTAAGGAGGCCACAATTTGCTGTTGTTGTGTAAACATTTCCGATTGAGTATCACGTTGTTGTATCTTACTTGCTTCCGTACAAGCAGTTCAAAAGCTGTTCGGATAAATTCCAGAAGGTACTATGATGGAGATTCCTCCAGTGCTAATGAATAGTGTGCATTTTAATAATGTACCGGATGTCCATCGTTCTGGCGATTAGACTTGGGGCATCTGCGTGGCGGCTGCCGAACATAGGGGCGCTAATCCACAATTCTTGCTTGGTGGATAAGTTCGTAGCGTTTTTGTTTTGTACTTTGGGATTATGTTTGATATGGGTTTATCCATCGTTTGTCATTTTTCATTTGTAAAAACTGGTTCAAATGACTCTGAGCACTATGGGACTTAACTTCTGAGGTCAGCAGTCCCCTAAAACTTAGAACTACTTAAACCTAACTAACCTAAGGACATCACACACATCCATACCCGAGGCAGGATTCGAACCTGCGACCGTAGCGGTCGCGCGGTTCCAGACTGTAGCGCCTAGAACCGCTCGGACACCCCTGCCGGCTTTCATTTGTAGTTCACTGTTGCGGTTTGATTTTACTTACGATCAATTTGTCATTTGCAGATAGTGAGTGAAGCTGTAGACGTTAGCGATGGAGTGCCAAGGGGAGAAATGGGAATATTTCCGACATATTCTTCTGTTTGAGTTCAGCAGAGTGGTGACAGCAGCGGAGGAAGACAGAAACATTTGCTTCGGAAGTCCCTCATTTGTGAGGTGTTGCGATCTAGCGTTGAATGTGTCAACTGCGTGGAGCCAAAATGTGTATTATTTGTTGCATAGTTTTTTAGAAAAATACAGACTTGTGCAAATATTTATTAATAACACTTTTAAATTCATCTAACGGTTTTTCCTGATGGACAATGTCTGTAGAGAATTTCTGTTTGTGCCTTTATCTTCTCTACTTCGACCATCATCATTTATTTTGCTCCCCAAATAGCAAAACTCATTTACTACTTTAAGCATCTCATTTGGTAATGTAATGCCCTCAGCATCACCCGACTTAATTCGACTACATTCCACTATCCACGTTTTGCTTTTGTCGATGTTCATCTTATATCCTCCTTTCAAGACACTGTCAATTCCGTTCAACTGCTCTTCCAAGTCCTTTGCTGTCTCTGACAGAATTACAATGTCGTCGGCGAACCTCAAAGTTTTTATTTCTTCTCCATGGATTTTAATACCTACTTCGAATTTTTCTTTTGTTTCCTTTACTGCTTGCTCAATATACAGATTGAATAACATCGGGAAGAGACTACAACCCTGTCTCACTCCCTTCCCAACCACTGCTTCCCTTTCATATCCGTCGACTCTTATAACTGCCATCTGCTTTCTGTACAAATTGTAAATCGCCTTTCGCTCCCTGTATTTTACCCCTGCCACCTTTAGAATTTGAAAGAGAGTATTCCAGTCAACATTGTCAAAAGCTTTCTCTAAGTCTACAAATGCTAGAAACGTAGATTTGCCTTTCCTTAATTTTTCTTCTAAGATAAGCCGTAAGGTCAGTATTGCCTCACGTGTTCCAATATTTCTACGGAATCCAAACTGATCTCCCCCAAGGGCGGCTTCTACCAGTTTTTCCATTCGTCTGTAAAGAATTCATGTTAGTATTTTGCAGCTGTGACTTATTAAACTGATAGTTTGGTAATTTTCACATCTGTCAACACCTGCTTTCTTTGGGATTGGATTTATTATATTCTTCTTGAAGTCTGAGGGTATTTCGCCTGTCTCATACATTTTGCTCACCAGATGGTAGTGTTTTGTCAGGACTGGCTCTCCCAAGGCCGTCAGTAGATCTAAAAGAATGTTGTCTACACCTGGGGCCTTGTTTCGACTTAGGTCTTTCAGTGCTCTGTCAAACTCTTCACGCAGTATCGTATCTCACATTTCATCTTCATTACGTTCTCTTCCATTTCCATAATATTGTCCTCAAGTACATCGACATTGTATAGACCCTCTATACACTCCTTCCACCTTTCTGCTTTCCCTTCTTTGCTTAGAACTGGGTTTCCATCTGAGCTCTTGATATTCGTACAAGTGGTTCTCTTTTCTCCAAAGGTCTCTTTAATTTTCCTGTAGGTAGTATCTATCTTACCCCTAGTAAGATAAGCCTCTAAATCCTTACATTTGTCCTCAACCCATCCCTGCTTAGCCATTTTGCACTTCCTATCGATCTCATTTTTGAGACGTTTGTATTCCTTTTTGCCTGCTTCATTTACTGCATTTTTATATTTTCTCCTTTCATCAATTAAATTTAATATTCCTTCTGTTACCCAAGGACTTCCACTAGCCCTTGACTTTTTACCTACTTGATCCTCTGCCGCCTTCACTACTTCATCCCTCAGAGCTACCCATTCTTCTTCTACTGCATTTCTTTCCCCCATTCCTGTTAATTGTTCCCTTATGCTCTCCCTGAAACTCTGTACAACCTCTGGTTTAATCAGTTTATCCAGGTCCCATCTCCTTAAATTCCCACCTTTTTGCAGTTTCTTCAGTTTTAATCGACACTTCATAGCCAATAGATTATGGTCAGAGTCCACGTGTGCCCCTGGAAATGTCTTACAATTTAAAACCTGGTTCCTAAATCTCTGTCTTACCACTATATAATTTATCTGAAACCTTCTAGTATCTCCATGATTCTTCCATGTATACAACCTTCTTTCATTACTCTTGAACCAAGTGTTAGCTATGATTAAGTTACGCTCTGTGCAAAATTCTACCAGGCGGCTTCCTCTTGCATTTCTTAGTCCCAATCCATATTCGCCTACTACGTTGCCTTCTCTTCCTTTTCCTACTATCGAATTCCAGTCACCCATGACTATTAAATTTTCGTCTCCCTTCACTACCTGAATAATTTCTTTTATCACATCATACATTTCGTCAATTTCTTCATCCTCTGCATAGCTAGTTGGCATATAAACATGTACTACTGTAGTACGCGTGGGCTTCGTGTCTATCGTGGCTACAATAATGCGTTCACTATGCTCACCCGCACTCCTATTTTTTTATTCATTATTAATCCTACTCCTGCATTACCCCTATTTGGTTTTGTATTTATAACCCTGTATTCACCTGACCAAAAGTCTTGTTCCTTCTGCTACCGAACTTCACTAATTCCCACTATATCTAACTTTAACCTATCCAATTCCCTTTCTAAATTTTCTAACCTACCTGCCCGATTAAGGGATCTGACATTCCATGCTCCGATTCCTAGAACGCTAGTTTTCTTTCTCCTGATAACGACGTCCTCCTGAGTAGTCCCCGCCCGGACATTCGAATGGGGGACTATTTTACTTCCGGAATATTTTACCCAAGAGGACGCCATCATCATTTAACTATACAGTAAAGCTGCATGCCCTCGGGAAAAATTACTGCTGTAGTTTCCCCTTGCTTTCAGCCGTTCGCAGTACCAGCACAGCAAGGCCGTTTTGGTTAGTGTTACTTGGCCAGAACATTCAATCATCCAGACTGTTGCCCCTGCAACTACCGAAAAGGCTGCTGCCCCTCTTCAGGAACCACACGTTTGTCTGGTCTCTCAACAGATAGCACTCTGTTGAGGTTGCACCTACGGTAACGATGAAGCACGCAAGTGTCCCCACCAACGGCAAGGTCCATGGTTCATGTGGTTGGTAATGAAATGAAAAAGTAAAAATTGAACAGTACATAAAATAACAGTGGAGTAGACAGGAAAACCTTTAACACAAAATAGGAATAGCATGCCTACATAACAGTTTCTATTAATAAGCAGAACTAATAAAATAAAACAAAATTAGTACTAGACAAGGATACACCAGGAGGTATGAAATTAACTGGTTTGTGTATCACTCTCCATGTTTCATACCTCCTGGTGTATGATATATGATGTATGATGTAAAAGTAATATTGTAGAACAAAAGCAAAGTTTTCTCATGATTGCTTGGGGGTGATGGACATTATATTTACAGGAATTTCATTTCACTGTTATACACATTCCCAGAGAAGAGAATATTGTTGCTGACGACTTTTCACGATTTCTTGGTGCCTTACAAACCGGTTCGGCCCCAGAATTTAGTCAGTCCAATTTCATATTTATAAGCGGTTGCTTTCATGTTTCTTCTGCTTTAAAGGGCATTGCAAAAGAACAAAATGATCCCATACCGAAAACTACCAAACAACTGTGGAAAGACACAAGCGACTAGACGGTTAGACATTATTATTTGGTTAGGAACAACGTTCTTCAAACGCTTGAAACCTGACAGTGATACGTGGCATTTTTGCATTCCACATAATTTGGTAAACAAGTTAGCTTGGTACATTCATATTAGTTATGCACACTATGGAGCGAGAAAATATTTTTGCACACTTCGTGATACCTCTTACCGTCTGGACATGAAAAAACGCATTTCTCGTGTTCTGACCAAATGTAAATTATGTCAAAAAACTAAAACATGCACCACTTCATATTTTGCTCCGCTGTTTCCCATCATTCCAATTAAATTATGTCATTTAACAACCATGGACCTGAATGGACTGTTTCCAACGCGCAGACGACGTTTTTCAAATTTTTTGTGCCAGTACTACTCACCACATCCCACATCATAAAGCGACTGCGAGAACTGTTTCTGCAGCATTTACCAAAGATTTTTAAGAAAATTTGACATGTCAACAGAGTTATCTCTCACAATAGACCTCAATTTCGTTCGGCTCTATGGATACGAACACTGAAAAATAGAAAAATTACATCAATTTTCATATCCCGGTAGCATGCTTGCTCCACCATGTCTGAAAGAATCATGAATGATATAGGAGAATTATGTAGACTATGCTGCAGAAAAGTCGCACCATAAATTCTTTACCTAATGATTCCGTATTACTGTATCGACATTTGATATTGAAAAATAAACAACTGCCTGACAAAATCAGAGAAATTGTATCTTTCCCAAAGTGACAATGCTTAAGACATCACGAAATCACAGAAATAGCTTTTAAAAACATAAAACAGGCAGCAGGGAAGAGAAAACAGCTACGAAGAGGAGATGCAGCAATAAAGAATTCTAAGCATGTCAAAAGGCTTTAGTTCGCTGTTACCAGTTAACATGCAAATCGAAGAAGAACTTTCAAAAATTCTTCTTAATCTACAGTGGATCATTCAGTATCCGCCGAATAGCTCGCTTAAATTCGATTGAAGATAAAACATTACCCACAACAAAATCTTGTGGTATACACCACATTTCCAATGTAAAACATTTCGTAGAGCAATTTTTTAGGCACAATTTTTTAATCAGTACACATTTCTTAGTACAGTCACGTCGTGATACATGTGTTATCCTCACCGACGAGCGACTGTTGTATATACGTAGCAGTTGAGTCATCAGCCATTTCATCCCATATATGTGTAGATTATAATTTTATTCCATTTACATAAGTAGAAGAGGTTGACAATTTCTTCATATTTTTCACATTATATTTTTTTAGCATAATGCATTTCATTGTTAAAATATAAATTACAATATTACTAATAATAAACCTTTCTAGCGGTGTGTGTCACACAACGATTGTTCCAAAACTACGAGTATATTGCAAAAAAGAAACAGCAACTTTTAGTCGAGTAGAAATACGTAATTGCACAAAACCATGACTGTTGGATGGTAGCATTGGGTACTGTGTAAAGTAACGGAATTTTGTTTACAGGCTGACACACTAAATTATGCAGTAAATATCACGAAATTTGGAAAATGTTGTGCAGTACGCAGTTATGGAACTCGTAGAGAATTTTTGGTTGGATTTAATATCGTTTGCTACTAAGCGGAGAAGGTTTCTTGTTTCCAGCAGAGAGCAGCACTGAACATAATAATAAGGAGTAAGAACTATGAGTACAACGTCATACGAGCTTATTATGTAAAATACAGTATGTGAGGGAAGAAATTCTGAGTTTATAATAATTATTGGATTACATGATGAAGTTGATGGTTTTGTGGATTTATGAATTATGTATAAGAGGAGATATGTTTTAAGACTTCAGGATTATCAATGAGGTTAGTGGCTGTTAAAAGATTACGTAATGATCTGCTTGTAGTGGACACTTTGAGTTGTTGTGATTTAAAGATTTTTGTCAGGGGTAGGAGACATTTTATGTATGGAGACGAAATGTGTTGGGAAATTTGCTACTTTATTTGATTCACAGTGATGAGAACTTCTTGGACTGTAAGCATTTTTCTGTGTGGGTAATGATATTTATGAGAGATGACACTTCTGTTCATGTGCTTGATTTGATAACTATTTGGTTTTGCTTGTCCTAACAACTTTTCTTTGTGACTTAACAAATTAATGATATTTTTTTACTTTTTCAAACAGCTTAATAGATTTAAATATGTTTGCTAACCATTTAGCACAACTATTCATTATCTTATTTACTTGTATCTGTAAGGCATTTTGTCTTTTTTGCATTTGTGGTATGCTAAGCATTTTTTTGTTATAATCATTAGTTACGACATGCACAGAATAAGCATCTCTGTCCACATTTTCACTTTAATTATCTTTTTTGATGGACCGTGAACTGACATTTTAATGTAATTAATTTCTTCTGACAGGAAAAACAATAATTTTGTACACAAACCTTTATTCCCTTCCTTCATCCACTTTTTTTCTGGATAGTTGCTGAAGCTATACATTTGTGTAGGAAATAGTATTATGTTTAATGATTACTGTACACTAAAAGTGAGACAACCTCATGGAAGCTTTTACTTTTGTAACTCTATTTTGTATTTGTACGATAATGCTATGATTTTTATTCTCACTTCATGTCATGTATGCATACAATCTTTTAGTCATTTTTCTTACCCGGAATACTGTGTGACACTGATGTAAAGATTTTAAGTTATATGTTACTATGCAACCATTTGGAAATTCGTTAACCTTAGCTACGAATTGTGGACTGGTCTTGAATGGCACAACCAAACTCATTCTTTCGTGGAAACTTGCTTTAGGTATAGGTTTGCTTACCTACAGGTGACACACACACACATTTCAATTTTTATTCTACCTTATATATTTACTCGTTTGTAACTGTTTGTCTATTATGTATTATGCTGATTCAGAACATTCATGGAAGTATTTTAAGTATACTCTTCTGCATTGTGAGATATTTTTGCAACGAATGGACTTTTTATTCAAGAACGATATGTTAGGTCACTTTAGCTGGATTTATGCAATTATTTCACAGACATCTGCTGTACTAATGCTACGTTTCCTCCGTCCTATGGAAATTGTTCCATGTTTTGCACTGAGTCTTCGAAAAAACATGTTAACTTTAACAAACACTTCGATGAGTTTTCTTTAGTGGTGTAGTGGGTACACTCAAGTTAATGGGTATTTTCATTGAGTGCATACAATTCAACGATGGCAACAGAGTTTTTACAAGGGTGTAAAAAATATGACATTTCATTGGTTTTATCTTCATCTTTGTGACGCAACAAATTTCTCTACAGTGAACTCGCACACTATGTGCAGAATAAATCAGCCAACCAATTACCATGAATGGTATTAACACATCTGTTTTCTTACTGATACATTGAGGACGCTGCTGATTATGAGACTGTTGATGCGCCCTTGCACAATGATTTAAACCAATTTGGCATTGACTGTTTGTACGCTTCTGCACAGTGATTTAAAACATTCTGTCAAGGAAAAAATTGTAAATACCGTGAATCATGCTAAATTTTCATGACATTACCGAACTTATGTATAATAAGTCAAAGTTGCAAAACAATAAGACGAATCTTTAAAGAAAAATGGAAAAACCAACCTCCAGGAAGATTAGTTTGGATTCCGGAGAAAAGTAAGAGCACGCAAGGCAATACAAACCCTCAGACTTATCTTACAAGATAAGTTAAGGAAAGACAAACCTAAGCTTACAACATTGGTAGACTTACAGCAATCTTTTGACGATGTTGAGTGGAATACCGTTTTGAAATTCTTACGGCAATAGGGGTACGACACAGGGAACGAAAGGCTATTTACAACTTGTGCAGAAACCAGACGGCAGTAGTAAGAGTCGAGGGGCATAAAAGGAAAGCAGAGGTCGAGAAGGGTGGGAGACAGGATTGTATCCTGTCCCCGATGTTATTCGATCTATACATTGAACAAGTAGTAAAGGAAACAAAAGAAAAATTTGGAGGTAGGAACTACAGTTCAGGGAAGTGAAATGAAAACTTTGAGGTTTGTTGATGACATCATAATTCTGCCAGAGACAGAAAAGGACTTGGAAGAGCAGTTCAACTGAATGGACAGTATCTTGAAACGAGGATATAAGATGAACATCAACAAAAGCAAAACAAGGTGAATGGAATATAGTCGAATTAAATCAAGTGATGCTGAGGGAATCAGTTAAGAAACGAGGTACTTAAATTGGTAGATGTGTTTTGCTATTTGGGCAGCAAAATAACTGATGATGGCCGAAGTAGAGAGGATATAAAATGTAGACTGTCAATGGCAAGGAAAGCATTTCTGAAGTAGAGAAATTTGTTAACGTCGAATATACTCGTAGATAGTGTTTGGAAGTTTTGTCTAAAAATATTTGTCTGCAGTGTAGCCACGTATGGAACTGAAACATGGGAGATAAACAGTTTAGACAAAAATAAACTAATGAGGAAGTACAGAACAGCATTGGGGAGACGAGAAATTTGTGGCACAACTTGACCAAAAGAAGGGATCGGTTGATAGGACACATTCTGAGATATCAAAGAATCACCAAGTTAGTATTGGAGTGAAGTGTGTGAGTGGGGAGGGGAAGCGTGGGGGTGGGGGGGGGGGAAGAGGAATCGTAGAGGCAGACCAAAATTGAAAAGGATGTAGTTTGCAGTAGTTGTTCGGAGGTGAAGAGGCTCGTACGGGATAGAATAGCAGGGAGAGCTGCATCAAACCAGTCTTCGGGCTGAAGACCACAACAACACACACTATTCAAAACATGAAAGCCTGAAGTTTAGCAGCTAACAAACAATTTAACATTATAGATCCACTTTCACTAAAATAAATTTAAACAGATAACGTCCAATAAGAAACGGAAAACTCCACACACACACACACAGACACACACACACACACACACACTGGTGATCTCTGTGCCATTTTCTGTACCGCAACTTCCCATTTGCTATCCTGAAAAACTCAGTCAGCATCCCTCCATAATGTGTGAGATGTTGAGCCCAGAAAGAGGGAGAGGTGTTAGTACTGTGCCATGCATAGCTTGGGGTTAAGTATTTCTAGAAAGAAAAAAAAGAAAGAAAAAAACATAAAGTGTAAGTGTTATGTGGAATGTTGGATATTTTATAATCATTATTACTATTATTTATTTGTATAACATTTTTATCAAACCTCTACTCTGTTTTAATTAAGTAATCTTTCAATGTATAAAATGTATTGCGTAATGGGTATTTTTCAGCTGCCTTTTTAAATAAGTGTATTTTTGCAATTTCTTTAATCTATTTTGATAATTTATTGTACAGTTTCATTCCTTGATAGAAAATGTTGTTTTGAGTTTATTTTTTCTTCGTAAATGTAAGTTGAGTCTATCTCTTGTAGCATGGTCATAGACAGAGCTGTTTGTGCAGTAATTACCAATCTCATTTTTTTATGTGTACAACTGATTGGTAAATGTATTCACATGGAGCAGTTAAAATCCTCAGTGTTCTGAACAGATCTTTAAAATGAGCTCGACTAGTATTTTTGGTTATTATTCTAATGGCTCTTTTCTGGAGTTTGAAAATTGTGTTCATATTTTGTGCATTTGTTCCCCAAAAAACAACGCCATAGCTAAGAATTGAGTGTACATATGAATAACATGTAGCTAAAAGACACTGCATGTTACACATTGATGATAGGATTCTAAGAGCATAAAATGCTGATGGCATTCTGTTTGCAAGTACCTTTGTGTGATCACACCACTTCAAATGAAAATCAATAATCATTCCTAGAAATTTTGCATTTGATACACAGTCTATAGAGGTGCCATCAACATTTAATTTAACACAGTCTTTTTTCCTCTTCAAACTGAAATCCATGGCGTCATTTTTCTTTATGTTCAATGTCACTTTATTACTTATTGACAAATCGTAAACTTCCTTGAGAGTTTCATTTGCTTTCTCAGCAAGGAGTTCTCTTGTTTTCTCAGTGACTATAATAATATTGCTGTCATCATCGAAGAGGATTTTTTCACCATGAGTAACACTACTGGGAAAATCATTGATGTATATCAGGAATAGTATTGGTCCTAATATGCTACCTTTTGGAAACCCTATATTAATGTATTTTGGTTCTGATAAGTGTTTTACTAAATGTTTAGATCTATTTGAACTATATGTTATCTCTTCTCCTTGTACCCTATCTGCTAGGTATGATCGAAACCAGTCATTAGCTACCCCTCTTATTCCTAATGCTTCTAATTTATTTAATAGAATCTTGTGGTCAACTGTATCAAACGCCTTAGAAAGATCCAAAAATATGCCAGTGAGACACTCATCTTTATCAAGAGCATCAATTAAAGCTTTTGTGAATTCTACTATGGCTGACTCCATATTTTTGCCACTTCGGAAACCAAACTGTGATTCGCTTAAATGATTGTATTTAATCAGGTAATTCATTAATCTGTCTTTAATAATTGCTTCTATTATTTTTGAGAATGCTGACAGCAGGGAAATGGGCCAGTAATTTTCTATGTATTTTGCATTACCTTTTTTAAGCAATGGTACAACTCTTGCCTTTTTTTCATCTGCTCCGGAAATGTCCCTGATGTGAAGGATTCATATATCATATTTGTTAAGAGCCTTGTATAATCCCTATGCATTGTTTCAGTACACACATTGGTACTTCATCTAAGCCTACTGACTTTTTATTTTTTAGTTTTTAAGTTATTTTACTGACTTCATTCTCTGTGGTTGGAAGTAACATCATTGTATTTAGTGCAACATTATTTACAGGTGTTATATTTGTTTGGGGGAATTTTTGCTGTAACTTCTCTGCAATACCTGAAAAATGCTCGTTTACATAATTTACTAAGTGCTGTGGACCATTTATTACTTTATACCCCTCCCTTAGCAGTATGTTATTCTGCATTTGTTTGCCTCTCCCCGTTTCCATTTTTATAACATCCCAGACTGCTTTGCTTTTATCCTTTACATATTATTTTGTCATTAAATGACTTTTTTGCAGCAATCAGCACCTTCCTATAGATCTTTTTTATCTATGATAGAAATTTAAGAATTCTGGATCATTGCGAATCTTTTTCATGGAACTGAGGTGTTTAAGTTTTTGGGAGGACTTCTTAATACCTGCTGTTTTGTGAGATGTTGATACAGACATGCATACTTTTGGAAATGCCTTTTCAAAGTTCAATTGGAGCAATGTGGAGAATTTAGAGAATTCATATTCACATTGGTTTCCTTATACACTTCATCCCAGCTTCGTTTTTCGAGTTCTTTTGAAAAATCTTTTATTTTGATTTCTGATAGATGTCGTTTGTAGGATTTTAGTTTATGGAATGATTCGATAGCCGACTTTACTGTTGTTATTTGACAGAGGTGGTCTGATAGTCCAAGATCTTTTACAGCTACATCACATTTTTCCCTGTCTATATTTGTGGCCACATGGTCAGTTACTGATGAAGTCATTGTGGTAACACTTGTTGCACTATTGACCAATAGGGACATGCCAAAACTTTGAAGGATGTTTATAAAGGTGCTGCTGGTTTCATTTATGATATTAGTGTTGATGTTAATGTCCCCACACAGAATTATGTTGACCTTTGTACTTGAGACTTTATCTAGAACTTCTGTTAACTTATTGAAAAAAGTGTCTCCACTACCACTGGGAGATCTATACACACACAAAATGATTAATTTCTTGGTGATATCAAGCCCCGTTAATTCAACAGCTAATATTTCAAACAGTTTGTCTTCACTTAGGGTACTGAGGTCATCTCTTGATTTGAACTGTGTTCTCTTTCTGATATAAATGCATGATCCTCAACCCCTTGAAGTAGTTCTGCAGTAAGAGTTTGCCTTTTCATACAATGATAATACTACATGTTGGATTTCTGTGTCTCTACACCAGTGCTCAGTAATACAAACTACTGTGCAGTTCAAAGATTGGAGCTCAATTTCTAATCGTTCTATTTTATTTTTTATTGATTGCATGTTTTGATGGAGAATTGTTAAGTCTGTGAAATCCCCCATGTTACTCTTTCCAATGGTTTGTTTTTCTTTGTGACATCTGGTATATGTGATATTTGAGGTGTTAAAATATGTGTTTTGAGTGATTGTTTCAGTATTTTTTAAAGTGCTGGAGATACTCTTTAGGCAGGGGAACCTGTTGTCTGGATTTACCCTACCTACTTTTCCTATCTATGAGAACAGGTATTTGACCATGTGTGGCTCGAGATCTACCCTCTATATTTTCATGAATCAGCTGTAACAGTCTTCACTTCCCAGTCCTGTTTAGGTGTAGGCCATGCCTAGTGAAACCCCATCTGTTGATAGTGCCAACAGGCACCAGAGAAACATGAGCAAAGTTGGCTGTCCTCAGAGCCATCCCTAACCCCACATTGATTCGCCTCACAGATCCATCAAGGTGTGGTCGATCATTACGCCAGAACAGCTCAACAAAGTGTGCGTTAGTGCCATGAGTCAGGGAAGCTATCTTGTCCAGGTCACCACCTATGTCCTATGCCCCGCCCCGTCCCTGTCCAAACTGTTTCTCGCCCCACCCATTATCACTATATGGTCCTCTTTTGTATAGTCCTTACATAAAGACCATAGGTCCTCTAGCACGTGACTTAGCCCTGCATTTGGCTTGAAGATACTGGTGGCCTGGTACGCTGCCCCTAAACTTTCCTTTAACTGAGGGCCTATGCCTCGCCCATGGCTACTACCTAGCAGCAGCACTTTCTTCTTCCTAATACTTTGTAGATTCCTAGGTTTCTTGGCCTCAGTTGAAGTGTGTTGTACATTTCCTGCTCCTTGTCCTACCTGAGGCTCTTCTCCATTTAACTCTGGCAGTGGTAGATACCTGTTCTTGGTGTTGATGATAAAACTGTCAGATCGCATTCTCTTTCTTCCTATCCTCCTACCAGCTGCCAGTTTCCAGCCACTCTCCTCCCCCCTATCTCCCCTGATCCTTATGAGTTCCTTCCTTGCTTCGTCCAACTGTGCCTGAAGGGCACAGACTTTCCTTTCCTGTTCCCAATCAAAATGTTCCTTACTCTGCAGCTCCAGGAGAGAGCCTCCTGCTCTCCCAACATTCTCCCCACTGCATCCCCCCCTCTCCCCCCCCTCCCCGCTGTGAAAATATTTCCTACAAGATTGGCAACAAATCCCTCTACTCACTACGCTATAACAGCTCCCACATTTCTCATTGATGGTCAGTTTCTAAAGGATAAATATGTTTAAAGAATGTTTTAAATTTGTCAAGGACGCGAGATTGGCTGTGTGAACAAAATTCGACACAAAGGTCTTATGTGCCGTGGTTGTTTCTTTTTTTTTTTTTTGTTTCATTTAGAGATTGGTGGTATCAACATACGTCGGCAAGGGGTAGGGGGAGTCACCTTACAATCATGTTACGTGACGTTCTTAATTAAAAAAAAAAGTGAGCCATGCTCCTAAGTCATTCCAGGAACGTGCCTGCAGTAAACTACGACTTAATTTTAGACTTAATTCTGGAGCATAGTTCAAGTGAGAATTGAAGAAATGAATGGATAAAAGAGGTGGCGGTCTGGACATTGAAAAGTAGTTGAAACTATATAGTTGAAAGTATAGTGAACACGTTTTCTTACCTATATGAGTTGTTATTTTTTTCCTAGATAGGGATTTGAGTTGGGAACTTGACTTGCAGAGGTAGGTGGCTTGGCGCGAGCGATGGCTCATGCATACGCGCGTTTGTTTTCCGAACGATCTTGAATTAGGTAATCGGGCCGTGTGGGTTGAATAATGAGACTTGCGTGATCAGTTAACTTAGCGAGAGCGTTCTTTGTCGAGCAAGCCACGTGGTGGACCGGCGGTTGTGTGACGTCAGGGCAGATTCCATTGTCCAGCAAAACAACTTTGGTGCCTTCCGACCAAGGGCTGTGACGTGAGCGGTCACTGGTCCTGTGGCGCGCGTGCGGGCTACCGCTGACCGGTGGCGCCAGGGGTAGCCTCCTCTGCTGGTGACGATTTGAACTAAGTCAGTTGGAGTCTGGACCTAGTGGCGGGCGCACTGGGTGTTGCCATCTCGAAGATGTGTACTAAGTCTGTTGGAGCATAAGTGATGACCGTACTGCTTGAAATAAAGGCTTCAGTCCTTTTCCCGCCAATCGACAGGAGGTGACTTAGGTTAGTACAAGTGTACTTTATTTGGCGCGATTTTCATAGCTTAGAAGCGAAAACATAACTGACCGCCAAATTTCAAACTTGGCGAGGATTCGTAGGATGAAGTGGACATAGGTTAGTGGATGTGACCCAATTGGCCTATTTCAGACCATTTTTTCGTAGATATGATCGATTATCATGTTGAAATTAGAACATGTGACCAATTTTTTTTATGGGGGGTTAGGTTAGTGGACGTAGCCCAATTAGCCTATCTTCCCGCCAAAAATCAAACTTCGCGCCAAAATCCGACATCTTGAATGACGTCACGGTGGCGCTCTCTCGTGGCGACGATATCGTCGCAACGATATCAACTAAGCCAGTTGGACTCCGGATCTCGTGGCAAACACACATGCAAGATATTGTTTAAATAATAGTAAAGACAAGTCCGGTTTTCCCGCCATTATCGTGATGGAATTTGAACTTCCCCCCATTTCCTGGGGGGTGGGGGATTAGGTTAGTGGAGGTAGGCCAAGTGTACAATCTTACACCACGCCGTGGATACACTGATATCATGGTACACAGCTAGTTACAGTACATGACATAGCTCCATGCAGTATATCAAATCAGACTTTCAAAGCAGTGCGTTTAATTAACAATATAAATATTGCAAACTTTAGGGAAAGCCTACAGCAACTAGATTGGGATGAAGTGTATAAGGAACCTGATGCAAACTTGAAATATAACTTATTTCACGATACATTTTTAAGGGTATTTGAAAATTGTTTTCCCAAGAAAATAGTTAAACATAATTCCAAGAAAACATATAAAAAACCATGGCTAACTAAATGAATAAGAATATCTTGCAACCGTAAAAGAGAACTGTATCTAACAACAAGAGGGAGTACTGACCCCGAAATTTTTCAATATTATAAAAACTATTGTGCGGTACTAAGAAAAGTTATTAAAAAGTCCAGAAGCATGTGTATCATGCCTGAGATCAGTAACTCTGATAATAAAATTAAAGCAATTTGGAATATTATTGAAAGGGAAACAGGGCAACCAAGAGCACAGGAAGACTTTAGTGCCATAAAACTAAATGACAAGTGTACTAACAAACAATCAGAAATTGAAAATATTTTCAAGAATCATTTTTTAAATGTTGTGGAGAAAATTGGATCTAGATCTTCACTAGAAGAGGCAAGGCTGCTAATAGTAGAGGCCATACCTGTGCAGTTTGAAACAACTGTATTTCCACCAACTCTCCCTCTGAAATCAGTAAAATAATAAACTCACTGAAAAGTAAAAGCTCTTACGGAATTGATGGCATTTCCAGCAAGGTACTTAAAGCTTGTTCCCCACAGATAAGTAGGATTCTCAGCCACATATTGTAAGTAGGCTGTTTAGGTTTTTTTATTGGTAACGCCACCTCTGTATGAAAATCACTGGCTGTGCTGTGTGCAGTCTGTGGCTGCTTTGCATTGTTGTAATACTCGCCATTGTAGTGTTAGGCAGCTGGCTGTGAACAGCGCGTAGCGTTGCGCAGTTGGAGGTGAGCCGCCAGCAGTGGTGGATGTGGGGAGAGAGATGGCGGAGTTTTGAAATTTGTCATGAACTGCTATATTTATATATGATGATATCAAGGTAAATACATTGTTTGTTCTCTATTAATATCTTTCATTTGCTAACTATCCCTATCAGTAGTTAGTGCCTTCCATAGTTTGAATCTTTTATTTAGCAGGCAGTAGTGGCGCTCGCTGTATTGCAGTAGTGGGAGTAACGAAGATTTTTGTGAGGTAAGTGATTTAGTGATTTGTGAAAGGTATAGTTTAATGTTAGTCAGGGCCATTCTTTTGTAGGGAATTCTGAAAGTCAGATTGCGTTGCGCTAACAAAATATTGTGTGTCAGTTTAAGCACAGTCGTGTAAAATTGTTTAAAAGGGGACGTTTCATATGTCGACCCTTAGCCGAGGATACCTCACTGGAATCTTCTGATTTTTTCTTGTAGTTTGTGTAATTAGTGTAGCTTTTGTTTATTGCTAGCGCGTAATCATAGAGAGAATTTCCTTTGTAGTTGTAGTTTTTCATTGTTGTACAGTAAAACAGTTGTGGCATGCATGTAGATTTGCACCAAGTATTTCGCAGCTGCGCTTGCAATTAACTAGATATTATTTTCAGTGTTATATTAATGTGTTCTCTTATTTTTGCTCTTAAAATGGTGTTTTTCTGTGTTGTCGTGTGAAATACTGTGACAATAATGGCGTGTGAAAAACGTAATACTAGGCTCCAAAGTAAACTGAGAAATGACAGTGAAAATGAAAGCAGTGTGTTAGCGCCACCGAGTAATGAATTAACTGATGTTCAAAGTAGTAATTTGGTAATTGTGCATAGGGAAATGGAGCGGATGGCAAACAATGGCGTGGACAGTGAAACAATTAGTGAAGAGGGAAGCATTATCGATCGATCGGTCGGCAACAGCTCGCCTCAGGAATCCGAAATGACAGGACACAATTTTGCAAATACTGTAGATTCAGGTTTTGCGTCCTCACCGTTTTCTCAAATGAGTCAAGACACATTTTCCGCTTGTCAAAATGTGAATGTTGCCGGTGCAAATTCACTGCCGAAAAGCACTGAGGAACATGTTTCAGACACCAGTGCATTGTTATTACAGTTAATGCAACAAATGGGACAAAGGCTACAAAAGTTAGACACAACGCTTGAACAAAATCAGAAACAAATGGAACAAAATCAGAGTCAAACACAGCAAAAGCTTCAAAATATAGACACAGTGGTACAAAATCTTAAAAAGTTAGACACAATGGAACAACACCAGAGACAAACACAGCAACAGTTAGACGCAATGGGACAAAATCTTCAAAAGTTAGACACCACACTTGAACAAACACGTGAAGATTTAACTAGTGAGTTACATAACATTGAATCGAAATGTCAAAAAGTCTGTAATGACGTAAAAACACAAATTTGTGAGCATTTTCAACCCATTTTTTCGCGGCATGAAAATGCATTACAGAATCACGAAGCAGCCATAAAAGAACTGCAAACTATTGTTCATGAAAATCATGAGACCTTGCAAGCTAAATTTGACTCAGTTGCATCTACCGATTCGGTTATGCAACTTGCAAAAGCTCAAGAAAACTTAAAGGACACAGTAGATACTCTGTAAATTGGTTCAGAAAGACACATGGAGGAAATTAGTTCATTATCAGAGAAAGTAGTTGAACTTTCGGATCAGCTAAACAATTTATCTACGAAGGTAGATGATAATCTGTTTGACACAAAACCGGTAGTCTTTAATGACACAGAAGAGAGCGAACAAATTAGGAAACTGAAACAAAATCTGAATCAAATTAATACGCAACACCAAAGAGAAATCCGGGAAGTACAAGATCAGCTGACACAGGTAATACAAGAATTACGTATTTCAGAGGACACTCGCGCTCCAACACGGGAAGAGGGACTTAGAAATACGGAAAAGCCGCAAAATAATAACACAGGGCATTTCGGAAGTTATGAAAGAAATTGGCAATGTGCACCGAATTTTGAGATGGAACGGCCGACACGACCTAACAATGACCGATATGCGACTCGCCGACATGATGATTTTGACTATAAGCTGTTCATTACTACACGTAAATTCAAAACATTTAAGAATTCTGGCAACGACATTCATCCACAAGCATGGCTCCATCAATTCTCTCATTGTTTTCCTCCCAACTGGTCGTTAGAACACAGATTAGAATTTATGTGTGGCTACTTAGAGAATGAACCAGCTGTAAGAATGCGATCGGTCATTCACGATTGCCACAGTGAAGGAGAATTTTACCATGCCTTCCTCTCAGCATATTGGTCTCAAGCCACACAAGACCGAGTAAAACATGGCATCATAATGATGAAACATTTCGAACAATCTGAATTCTCCAGTCTTGTGAAATATTTTGAAGACATGTTGCACAAGAATCGGTACCTGTCAAACCCATACAGCCCCTCAGAACTCATCCGCATTTGCTTAATCAAATTACCTGAACATTTACGACATATTATTTTGGCAGGACGTTGCAAAGACGACATTGAAGCTTTTCAGGGACTGTTACAAGAACTGGAAATTGACACTGACAATCGCGGAACGCAGGAGCACAACAATTACAGATCACATCCGTCGCAATTCCGCGATGAAAGAAATAATAACTGGACACGACAAGGCTATTCTCACAACACATATCGTGACCAAAACAGACACCACCCGTATGACAACCGTTGGCAGAGTAGTAATAATTACAGGGAAAGATCACCTCTCCGCGGTAGTGACTATCACAGAGACAATCAGAGAAACAGACAATTTGGGAACCAAAATAATTATTATCAAGGGAGACAGAATAACTTTAGACGCAACGGTCCAGCGCGCAGTTACGATTCAGGGAGAAATTCTCCACCACGTGACCGACAAGAAAGAAACTATGGCACATACCGACATGACGACAGACGATATGATCGTAGCGACAGACCTGAATTGCATCAGAACTGGCGGGATTCAAACAGAGCGGGGCAATCTCGAGGAGGTGAATTTGTAGAAGTTAGGTCTCCAAATCCCAATAACGACGCGCGCCAACAAAGAGACAATAGGCAATGACTCATACCGCTGGCTGCCACAAAACGTACTTATGAAACTGACGACGTAACTGCCGTAGCTAGTAATTACGTAAATATCGAAGACATTAGGGACATCTTACTCCAGGAACACGACGTAAAACATAACAACATTGCATATCCTGTGATTCACATTACTGTAAATGACGTAAAATTTACGGCAGTACTTGACTCTGGCAGTCCCATTTCCGTAATTAGTGAAACAGCTTTTAGCAAATGCAACAAATCGAACGATTGCCCCACACTTCCGTTACGTAAGATTAAATTACAAGGTGCAATCTTTGTAAAAAGTGTAGATGTACGCCAGCAAACCAATTTAGAATTCTTTTGTCAAAGCCACAGCTTCTCTATGAACTTTCTCATTGTTCCATTATTGTCGACGGAAATTATATTGGGAGTAGACTTATTGAATGAATACAAAGCACTCTTAAACTTTCACGATGCTGAAATAAGTTTAGAGAAAGAAGGTAAGTCAATAGCTTTGAAATTTGAAGATTGGCTCTCAAACCATGACGAGGAAATTAATCGGCTTTACTTTCTGTTAGACAACAGTTCGGAATTTTCTACGGAACTAGACACTAACAATCACTCTGCAAGTACTGACAGGGATGATATCGACGGCGCATTTGACACTAATAAATTAATTCAGAATAAAATTCAAACAATTGAGAATTATAATGACACTGATAGGCAGGACCTTTTTGAGATTTTACAAGCACATTCCACAGTTTTTACTCATAAAACAGGAACAATCAAGGGATTTCAATACCAATTTCGTGTTCGTGAGCATACTAAATTTTGTGTTAGACCATATGTAATTCCAGCACATTATAGGGACCGTGTTAGAACAGAAATACAATCTATGCTTGACGAGGGCATTATTGAGCCTGCAGTAAGCTCATACAACAATCCATTACATGTTGTTGAGAAGAAAAATGGATCGATCAGACTTGTCTTAGATTCGAGACAAATCAATACTATCATTATTCCTGAAACAGACAGGCCGCAAACGTTGGAAGAACTTCTTCAAAATTTTAATGGTGTAAAAGTGTTGTCTTCCATTGATCTCAGATCCAGCTTTTATCAGATCGAACTTCATCCAGAATGTAGAAAATACACAGCTTTCCTTTGCTTCGGCGTTTGTTATCAGTTTCGGAAACTTCCTTTTGGTTTGAACATTTCTTCGGCAGCATTCATTCGCGGGCTAAATTCCATATTACCTGAGTTCTTAAAACGTCACATCACCTTATATGTGGACGATATTCTGATAGCAGAAGCCTCATGGGAACAACACAATCGCATCCTCAACAGCGTGTTACATATTTTTGCAGAATCTGGAACTACAGTTAACTTGGAAAAGTCTGAATTCGGTAGGACAAAAGTGACGTTTTTGGGACATATTATTTCTTCTGAAGGCATTCAGCCGGATCCTGAAAAGTTAGAAGCAATCAGAGCCATTCCAGTTCCATCCACAAAAAGACAAGTCCGCAGTTTTCTAGGTCTCGTAAATTTTTACCGTCGTTTTCTGAATATGCAAATTCTTGTTACACCAAAACTTTGTTCTCTCACTGGAAAAAATACTATTTGGAACTGGGACGAACAAGCACAGTTGGAATTCAATTCTTTGAAATAATCGCTACTTAACGCGCCAATACTAGCTCATTCAGATCTGTCACAAGATTTCTGCCTTAGCACGGATTCTTCTAAATTCGGTCTTGGTGCCCATTTATTTCAAGAAACCACAGAAAATGACACTACTGTTCAGAAAACCATTGCTTTTCCTAGCCGAGTGCTAACCAAATCTGAAAAAAATTATTCCGTTACTGAATTAGAAGCTTTAGCTATCGTTTGGGCATTTAACAAATTCCGTTTCTTTCTTTCTGGTAAGCACGTAAAAGTATACAGTGATCATCGAGCATTACAATTTCTTATGTCTTCAAAATTAAATAATGACAGGTTAAAACGTTGGGCATTGTTTCTGCAAGAATTCCGCTTCACAATAGTCTACATTCCCGACAAGGAGAACATTGTTGCGGACGCACTGTCACGTGCACCAGATGGGCTTGAGAAAAGTAACACAGAAGGTAACCTCGAGAAAAATTTCAGTATTCTTTACATTCAGAAAGTCGCCTTTGAAAACTTCATCACCACATCTTTAAAGGACATTGCTCATGAACAAGATAAAGATCCGATTTGGAAAGACATCAAAAGCAAATGGCATGAAAAGACACACACACAGATTCGGCATTATTATCTGGTTAGAAACAACATACTGTTCAAACGCTGCACTGTTGATGACAAGCTATGGGTGCTTTGCATTCCTGACGATTTTGTTAATAAGCTCATTTGGTACATTCATTTCAGCTACGCTCATTTTGGTCCACGAAAATGTTATCATATTCTTCGAACGACTAGTTATTTTAACAATATGGAAAAGAGAATTCGAAGAGTCTTGTCTATTTGTAAACTTTGTCAAAAGGCGAAACCATCTACTGTCTCACATCGTGCTCCGCTGTTTCCTATCATTCCTTCTAAATTAAAAGAATTTGCTGCTGTTGATCTCTTGGGACCGCTTGTCAGAACATCTAATGGATTTTCGTACGTTCTAGTCGCTGTTGAACTTACTTCAAAATTTGTTTCTTTCACACCGTTACGTAAAGCCACTGGACGGTCTGTATCCAACGCCTTTGTTAAAAATTTCTTACGTGAAGTTGGACACGTTAGTAAAGTCATTTCAGATAACGGACCGCAATTCAGATCTGCTGTTTGGTCACGCATGCTACGCAATCATAAAATCAAACCTGTGTTTATTTCATTGTACTCACCACATTGTAACCCATCTGAACGGATTATGAAAGAAATCAATAAGCTTTGCAGACTTTATTGTCACAGAAAGCATCAGCATTGGGACAGATATTTACACTTATTTCAAAACGTGCTGAATGAAATGCCTCATGACTCCACTGCTTTACCACCTACTCTTGTACTGAAGAATGAAAAACCACCGAACAGAATCAGAGAGCTTGTACCTTTCCCGAATACACGTAAACTTCGACACAAAGACATAATTGATTTGGCTATTAAAAATATAAAATCTGCAGCAGACAAAAGGAGAAAACTACACGGTAAAGCAAATGCAAAGAAATTATGTATTGGTCAGAAAGTTCTCATTAAAGCTCATTCATTGTCACATAAGAAGAAACACTTGAGTCACAAATTCTTTCTAGTTTACAATGGACCTTACAGAATCCGACGTATACCACATGATAATTGTGTTGAAGTTGAAACTCTGCGTACTAGGAAGAGTAAAGGTTTACACCACATTTCACATGTAAAACCGTTTATTGAAAAATAATCTGCTTTTTAACTTTGTCTTTGCCGTATAACTTTTCACTTTACATTACTAGTATGCTTTGTAAGATTTAAGAAACTGTTAACATGCAACAATGTTTGAAGTTAAATATCCAGTCAAGAACCAAAAGAACTTATTAGAGAACTTATTTAAACAGAAATTACGAATGCATTGTTATTGGGAACAGACGACACAGTGTTATTGTGTGTGTGCATTCTTGCTTGTTAGTTGCACGATTACGTAACGACTATAAGGCTCACATACTTAGAACATTTACCGGTACTGCTAATGAGATTCTAATGCAACATTTTGGTTTACTTGAAAATACATTCTGGATTTAAAGCACTTTCAGTGAGATACCAGATGACATAGTGGTTAGTTTATGTGACAGCTACACGATTTTATCACGACACTACTAATGAGTGACACTTTACAATGTTGCTTTTGCAGTGTTTCTGTTTTATATCTGCACAGTTTTTCTGCATTATTCTGGAAAGTAAAACGTGTTTTAGTAGCAACTTTTTTGGTATAGCTACAATGAGACAGCCTTTTCTGTAGCACAACAATACGTTACAGCACAGTACTTTCTTCATCACGGCAATAAGCGTAATAACTAAGATATCTATTCGCAAAGTATTTCATTTTGTGTATCGTGAGGTAAGCACATTGACTTCTGCAGAACTTAGCTTTCAGAGGACGATAACTACGACACTTCCACTGAATTATCTTACAGCAAGACGCACATTTAGCGCTACAGGACACGCATTTGAGAGATTAATTTTGTACTTAAAACCTTTATTTTTAAAGATATTTGGAGTACAATGATACAAAGGTTTTCCGTGATACATTTCATTCTATTGCTGTAATCTGTAACACCTGAGGGTATAATTACATTAATCCTCAGGGGGGTACACGCTTACTTTGTGTATCATGTGTTTGGCTAGCACAAGGAGCCCTAGCTAATATGGTATTTGCTTATACAACTTTACACATCGGTACCATATTTCTCTAACACAGAATTACACAGCTATCTGATCATTTAACTGAAAGAGACAAATATTTATCTTACTACATCAGTGACACATGTTTACGCAATTTCACAGTTGGGTAACTTCACACTTATGAAATTGTATTTTGTCTGTACTTTGTGAACTGTTCATATTTTTTCGGAACCACTGTGATACTATGAGAGCTTTGAGTGATGTATTTCGTATGGGATCATGATTTTTAAAGTACGTTTGAGGTAGATGACACTACTGAAATGAGCAGAGAATTTTCTTTAGGTTTTGAAATTATTGTAGAAAGCTACGACGTTTTTGAGATTTGACTGAGGTGTTATGATGTTATTATTACGACGATGATGTGTATTATGCTGCTGAGGTATGTTTATGATTAATAAGCTGATGCTATATGAGTTATTTGATTATGCTACGTATCTGTTATGAGGGATTATTGAAGAAGTGTCGGCGAATATGTATATGTGTAAAAAGGTAAGGAATAATGAGTAGTGATTAGGGACTCTGGTTTGTGAAAAAGGTTGTTGGAAACCAAGAATCGTACTTTAAGAGTTATGAAATGTATATAAATGCGCAAATGTATTACAATGCCGACGAAAATTTTTTGGACACTGTTATATTTATAGGATTTTGTTTCTACACATTTGTAACGCAAATTCTCGACCTTTGAAATTTTTATATGAGACTGTCACTGTAGCGGAAACTGCTGTCGTAAATATTTCGGTAAGAAAGCTAAGTGACCCTGATGTAATGCGTTGTGGCACCCAGCTGGGCCAGCCGCCTGGAGAAAAAGCCATTAGGTGGAGAAAAAAAGAGGCCATTAACCTCGCTTCTGACATTCCTTTGTAGAAAGCATCGCAAATACGACACGCTCATTACTTGGAAACATATCGTACTTTCTGATATTTACTGAAATGCCTAATGAAATGACAAGAAATAGTTTGTTTACACACCTGATTATGACTACTGTCTTTCTAGATGAGATATTTTTTTTTACTACTTATGAAATGCCACATGGCTATTGAACGATGTTCTTATGCTTTGCTTTGTACATAGTTGCTTATTTCATTTGATATCTAGTTTCTAGCTGCACTGCAGCATTGGTTAAAATAAAATTTTATAGATGTACTAATATAAATATTTTCTGTCTACAGATCGAGTAAATAATCATTTTTTTCAAAAAAATGAGGGAGCACAAAAAGACATTTACCTTCACAGGAACTGCATTCATAATTTTCTTTTCAAGTACTTGGTAATTTCTTTTGTAGAATAAATTGTGATGCATCACTCTAGTGTTAAGATGTGACATAGGTATTAGACATGGCCATTTTTAGTGTAATATTTTTTCTGCCTGAACTTTGTCATGTTTAGGTATAAGTTATTTCATTTTATGCTGCTGTTTGCCAGGCGTAGGGCTACTAAATTTCACTTTGCATTACTCTGTTAAGCCCGTTTACTACTGATTTATTTTTCTTGTTTGCTGCTCATTGCCTTATATTAGTTGTAATTTATGCTGCTTGCTTTGCCTTTTGTATTTTTTGTCATTGATGTTTCTGTTAATTGTTTTGTGCTGCTGCATTGCCTCGTCCCTTAGTTTAGCATCTGAGCTCAGTAGATTTAAGTTAGCTTAAGAGGGGGTAGCCTATAAGAGAATGAGTTGCGATGAATTTGAAGAAATGCACTGAGAGGCTATACGAGAAAAGTACAGAAAGCAGGTATAGATAGGACTTTTTGGAAATAATGAAGAACGAAGGGAGATCTCCGAGAAGTAAAGAAAGTTTTGTTTTCAAAATACTGCAGTAAAACAAACCCTGTCCTTTCCTTGTGTTATCCCATTATGTGTTTGTGTACCCTTGGATATTTGTGATCTTCCTGTCTTTATGTGTTTTTCTGGTGAGAGTTACGTTGTATATTTTTTCTGATAATATGTTATTTACTTTGTAAAGACGTTTAGACATTATTTGTTCTGTTTTGTTTTAATGCTCATGTGTGAAGTTGATGTTACGAAAATTATTCTGATCTTTTATGTATGTACTCATGTCATAATTCCTGTAACACTGATGCATATGTTATTTCGATTCTTTTGTAAAGCCTGTACTACAAATGTTAATTGTATTGTTATGTTTTTAATGATGTATTTTGTACCTTTGTTATTGTATTCTTATGTTATAAAATTGTAATTGACACCAGTTCATCAAATTAAGTAACTTGTAAGTTACATTTCATTGCACACGTTTCTGTTGGTCATAGTATATGGACAATATGTGAGAAGTAGGGACTGTTAGTGTTTGCACATGTGTTAATAATTCAGCAAGGGACTAGATAACAGCATTGCTGGTTCTAAGGACAATTCCAAAAACTTTGTGAGTGCACAAGTGGTGGTTTATGGACTTGCTATATTGTCCGCAAGACTCTTCGATGGTGATTGTGCACCTGCACATTTGCAACAGATGGCTGCTGGCCGTCTCTACAAGGACTACAGTGGGTCTGCGTCTTTGCTGACTCACCAGTACCATTATTTCTACAAGGACTGCAGTGGGTCTGCACCTCTGGTGGCCCACCAATACCGTAATCTCTACCAGGACTACAGTGGGTCTGCTCTGTGATGACCTACCTACCAATACTCTTCAAAATTTCGACTGACTCTGCTGTCGGTTTGCTCTGTTGTGGCCCATTGCATGTCGAGTCAGCACTGTCTTTCCGTTGGAAGGACAACACTACTTCTTCAAGACTGCAAGGAAATCCACTACGTCTGTGTGCATTGTCTTTTACTGCTCAGACTTTGAGAAAAACACGGCAATTTTAATGTGATGAATGATCAGGACTGTCTTTATGGACTGTGAGAAAATTTTAGCTTTTGACCAACATTGTATCAATAAGTGTGTGCATTTGATTTCTTTGTTATTGTAATTATAAAAAATTTTTTTCAAATCTGTATTGGCCACTGCCCAAACCAATTTGTAAAATTTTTTGTGGGGAGCATGGGGGCTATGTAAGTAGGCTGTTTAGGTTTTTTTATTGGTAACGCCACCTCTGTATGAAAATCACTGGCTGTGCTGTGTGCAGTCTGTGGCTGCTTTGCATTGTTGTAATACTCGCCATTGTAGTGTTAGGCAGCTGGCTGTGAACAGCGCGTAGCGTTGCGCAGTTGGAGGTGAGCCGCCAGCAGTGGAGGATGTGGGGAGAGAGATGGCGGAGTTTTGAAATTTGTCATGAACTGCTATATTTATATATGATGATATCAAGGTAAATACATTGTTTGTTCTCTATTAATATCTTTCATTTGCTAACTATCCCTATCAGTAGTTAGTGCCTTCCATAGTTTGAATCTTTTATTTAGCTGGCAGTAGTGGCGCTCGCTGTATTGCAGTAGTGGGAGTAACGAAGATTTTTGTGAGGTAAGTGATTTAGTGATTTGTGAAAGGTATAGTTTAATGTTAGTCAGGGCCATTCTTTTGTAGGGAATTCTGAAAGTCAGATTGCGTTGCGCTAACAAAATATTGTGTGTCAGTTTAAGCACAGTCGTGTAAAATTGTTTAAAAGGGGACGTTTCAGTATGTAATAGCTCTTTGGAGCAGGGTGTTTTCCCCGATAGACTGAAATATGCCATTGTGAAACCATTGCATAAAAAGGGGGGTACGTCGGATGTGAACAACTACCGCCCAATCTCTCTTCTGACAGCTCTATCAAAAATTTTTGAGAAAGTAATGTATTCAAGAGTAGCCTCCCATATTTGTAAAAATAAAGTACGAACAAAATGTCAGCTCGGTTTTCAGAAAGGCTTTTCAACAGAAAATGCTATATACGCTTTCACTGATCAAATATTAAATGCTCTGAATAACGGGGCATCACCCATTGGTATTTTTTGTGAGCTCTCAAAGGCCTTTGATTGTGTAAATCATGGAATTCTTTTAGATAAGCTAAATCATTATGGTTTGAGGGGGGCAGTGCACAAATGGTTTAATTCATACTTAACTGGAAGAATGCAGAAAGTTGAAATAAGTGGTTCATGTAATGTTAAAACAACAGCTGATTCCTCAAACTGAGGGTCTATCAAGTACGGGGTCCCACAGGGTTCGGTCTTAGGTCCTTTACTGTTCTTGATATACATTAATGACTTACCATTCCACATTGATGAAGATGCAAAGTTAGTTATTTTTGGTGATGATACAAGTATAGTAATAACATCCAAAAACCAAGAACTAAGTGATGTAATTGTAAATGATGTTTTTCACAAAATTATTCAGTGGTTCTCAGCAAACGGACTCTCTTTAAAGTTTGATAAAACACAGTATATACAGTTCCGTGCAGTAAATGGCACAACTCCAGTAATAAATATAGACTTTGAAAAGAAGTCTGTAGCTAAGGTAGAATTTTCAAAATTTTTAGGTGTGTCCATTGATGAGAGGTTAAACTGGAAGCAACACATTGATGGTCTGCTGAAACGTCTGAGTTCAGCTATGTATGCTATTAGGGTTATTGCAAATTTCAGTAAATTAGCTTACTATGCCTACTTTCATTCACTGCTTTCGTATGGCATCATTTTCTGGGGTAACTCATCGTTGAGTAGGAAAGTATTCATTGCTCAAAAACGTGTAATCAGAATAATTGCTGGAGCCCACCCACGGTCATCCTGCAGACATCTATTTAAGGATATAGGGATCCTCACAGTAACCTCACAGTACATATATTCACTTATGAAATTTTTTGTTAATAATCCAGCCCAGTTCAAAAGTAATAGCAGTGTGCATAGCTATAACACCAGAAGAAAGGATGATCTTCACTATGCAGGGTTAAATCTGACTTTGGCACAGAAAGGGGTAAATTATGCTGCCACAAAAGTCTTTGGTCACCTACCAAACAGCATCAAAAGCCTGACAGATAGCCAACTAATATTTAAAAATAAGTTAAAAGAATTTATTGATGACAACTCCTACTCATTGGCTGAATTTTTAGATATAAATTAAGGGGGGCAAAAAAAACAACAACTTAAACATTAGTGTCATGCAATATTTTGTGTAATGTAATATCTTGTATAGACATCTTTTATTAACCGACACGTTCCACATCATTACCTAGTGTCGTATTCATGATCTATGGAACAAGTATTAATCTAATCTAATCTCTAATCTAATCTACTGGGTGCAGCCATCTTGATTGACGTCACGGTCGCCATCTTGGATGACGTCACGGCTGTGCTCTGTGGTGGCGACAATATGTACTAAGTCAGTTGGAGTCCAGACCTCGTGGTGAATACACTGGGTGTCACCGTCTTGGATTATGTCAATTGGAATCCTGACCTTGTGGTGAACACACCTGCATGGAATTGTTTAAATAAAGTCTTATGTCCAAGTCCTTTTCCCAAGAATCCTTAGGAGGTGGTGGCAGTCCAAGGACTGAGGTTAGTAAAGTGTCTTTTCTTGCGCGCCATTTTGTTATGCTCTATCCTTCACATTCATCTCGATGATCGAACACATGACGATGGTTTGACAACGACAGCTCAGCAAAGACTGGATGTGCACTGCCAATTCAGGTCATCTGGGTGGCGAAAAAAAGAAATTGTCGCCATCTTGGATAACGGTACTCGCGTCATCAGCTGATGTCAAGACGGCGTCCTCTGTGTACTAAGCCATGTGTGGATACACTGGGTGCAGCCATCTTGATTGACATCATGGTGGCGCTCTCTGATGGCACCGATATGAACTATGTCAGTTGCAGTTCAGACTCAGTAGCGAATACATCTGCTTGAAACTGGTTAAATAATATAGACAACTGGATTTTTCCCACCATCATTTTTGTGACGGCCTTCGTAGCGACAACACTTCACTGTAGAAACGGCCTACGAAGTCACCGCCACACTTTTAATAGCGGGCCGACCGGTCTGCTGGAACAGTGAACAGAAAGATGAAAACCCAAACACTCGGATTAAATGAAAGTCGGTACTTATCTTTATTAACGACGATACAGAACACAGTGGTGAACATGGTCTACAGAAATCTGTCTAGTTCGAGTCGGAGCGGCTTGGTCAGCGTCGGCTGACGACAAACAACAACTCTTCTGCGATGAACACACAACTGACTAGCAGGTACACAATTCGGTGGCGAGTATACAACTGAGCGGCGAATCCAGAACTGTCCTAGCGCTTGCGACTCCAGCGCTTAAGAAGCCAGAAGCCAGCGGTGGCGCGCGCAGACTTGCGGCGATTTCCTGTATCGCTGGCGCTGCTTATGCGGACGGCGTCCGGACTTTGATGCTGCCAACCTTTTTGGCAGCGGGCTCGGTTGGCATTACTGGCTAGGATATAACACTCCTCCCCCCCAAATCGCCGCACCGTCGTTGAATAATGACGTGGCGAGCGTCGACGGCGGGGGAGGGGTCTGGCCGCAGACGTAGCAGAAGAGACCGGGGCGGAGACTGTTGTCGATGGCAGTCCCTGGTCCGCACCCCAGCATTGGCTGCGCGGGGCCTCGGGAAACACCGACTGAAAACCGAGGTCAGGGTGCACGCCTGTGACCACGGGCGCAGCTTCTGGTACTGGACGCGACGGGGCGTCGGGACCCACGAAGAGAGGCAGCGTCTCCTGACGCTGCGTCGACGGCTGCTGAGTGGGCGCCGGACAAGGCGCTGCGGTGTCAGACTCCTTGGGGGTGCCCAAGGAAAGCGGCTGCAGTACAGGCTGCACACGCCGCCATTCCCGCTCACGCCGCGGAGAGTTACACATAGCTGACTGTCGCTGTTGCTACTCGAGATGTCGGGACGCGGAAGGGGACGCAAAGCTGCTGCCTTGGCGGAGTTGCTGCTCACGCTAGCAGGACCAGCCAGGAAGAAGAAGAGTAAGACTGCAGCGCAGTGCTTTCGCTGCCAAAAGCTTGGCCACGTCGCCAAGCACTGTAGCGGAGCAGTCGCGTGCTTGAAGTGTGCGCAAGCACACGACACACGTGACTGCAAGAAGCAGAAGGACGCCCCCTGTACTTGCGCCAACTGCGGCGGCGCGCACGCGGCCAACGCCCGTTCCTGCGCCTACAGAAGAAACTGGCGCGGGCCGGAGAAGAAGACGCAGAAGCAAGTGACCACCACACACGAAGAGGTGGTCACTTGTACCGAAGACGTCGTCACCAGGCGCCTTAACGACGCCGTCCAAGAAGCCATGTCCGCCTTCAAATCCGCCATGGCGGAAGAGAGGGCGGCCATGCTGGCGGAACTGGGCGAGGCTAGGCGTCAGACAGCTGAGCTGACGCAGGAGCTTCGCTCAGCCAAAGCAGCTTCCGCCACAACAGTCGACACCGCCACCCAGGCGACTCCTCCACGGGAGGATTTCGCGACGGTGGCCACGCAGACAGACGAGCCTGCCGAAGGGGAGGCGACACAGCACAAGGAGGACACCGGAGCAGCAGCGCAAGAAGAAGAGTGGGAAGAAGTCCCATTCCTCCCGCTTCCAGACATGTACAGCGCAAGCGCTGTAACGAAGAAGATCGCTGACTCGCTTCGCGATGGTACTTACCCCCACCACGACAACCCTTATCCTTTCGTTCCACCTAACCATCCCAAACCTCCACCCCCACATCACCCACTTGGGTATCCAGAAGGCCTTATTGGTCTTTCTAGGGAGGATTTCAGTCAGATTGATTCCTACCCTATCTTCACAGAGTGGCAAATGCGCTACATCATCTCCGCTCTGATCTACGGAGAATTTTATAAAACAGGATACACTACAGACAGTATCCCGACCGAGGGAGAGCCCTCAGTAACAAGCAAGAAGAAGAAGAAAAATCGTCATACCGACAAGTACAGGAAATAGGTCATCGGCACTCCTTGCCAGTACAGAACCAACCACCAGTACAGACAGAAGACTCTACAAGATTCCCAGGGGAGTAAAGGCCAACAGGCCACAAACTTCCACCCGAACCTCCTCACAGTGAGGAAGTCAGAAAAGGAGCAGCAGCACAGCCACCGCTTGGGAAGGCGGCCCGGCTGAGGGGTCGACGTCCATCAGCTCCGAAGGCGGTGGCGACTGAAGAGGGACCGCAGGCGCCGGAGCGACCACCCGGGGCGCTCCCGTATGAAGCTGCGCGGGAGGCATCAACGGGACGGGCTGTCGGCGTGGTAGCGGCGACGGCTGCTGCTGCTGCCCTGGGGGCGGCAGCGAAGTCGGAAGGCGCGGCTGGAACCCGCCGCGGACCAAATCTGTGGACAAAGAACGAGCGGCAGAATCCGGGCGGCCAGCGCGGCGCAACTGGTTCTGATGCCTCCTGTGCACCCCAGTAGCACCTTGAACAGTATAAAAACCACGACCCTGGACACTTATCACGGTACCACGTTCCCAACGACGGCGACCGTGATAAACTCTGAAAACGCGTGCGATGCTCAGAAGCGGCGGGTCGATCCGGGGGGTGCAACAACCGTAGTAGGGTGCGATGACGACGGCCGTGGAGAAGCTCCGCAGGCGAAGGGCCGTCGCGTGGCGTGGTCCGGTACGACGACAGGAACGTGATGAGGGCCTGCTGACGAGAGTGCGTAGCACGAAGGCGGTCCATATGATCCTTGAATGTGCGTACAAAACGTTCCGCTGCACCATTCGATTGAGGGTGGAACGGCGGAGTAAGAACATGGCGAATGCCATTGGCAGAACAAAAACCTTCAAATTCAGCAGAGGTAAATTGTGGACCATTGTCAGACACTAAAACTTCTGGAAGACCCTCAATACAAAAAATTGAAGTCAACGCCTGTATAGTTTGTGCAGACGTTGTAGACTGCATGGGCACAACAAACGGAAAATTACTAAATGCATCTATCACGATGAGCCAACGAGAATGCCAATATGGGCCAGCGAAATCAATATGTACTCGCTGCCAGGGACCGGCAGGGTGTGCCCACTCAAAATAGCGTTGAGGCGGAGCAGCTTGGTGTTCGGCACACGTCGAACAATCTGTAGACATCTGCGTAATCTGCTTATCAATGCCGATCCATGTACAATGACGGCGGGCAAGCTGCTTGGTGCGGACCACTCCCCAATGACCTTGATGCAACAAGTCGAGGACCTTGGATTGGAGCACTTGGGGAACCACTACACGAAACTGGTCATTCTCGGTGCGTAACAGCAAAACTCCGTGCGAAACAGACAACAGATGACGTTGCGGATAATAGCGACGAACCACAGGATCCGATATGTCCTTTGCCTTGGACGGCCAACCACGTTGAACAAAACGTAATAGTAAACTCAGATGAGGATCCGTAGCTGTCTCACGTGCCACCTGACGATAATCAATCGGAAAATCCCGGAGGGATTGATGCTCATCGGCGTCAATCTGATGGCAAGAGTTGTCAGAGGAATCGAAGACATCATCCGCAGCAATCGGCAATCTAGAAAGCGCGTCAGCGTTTGCATGCTGAGCTGTAGGGCGATACAGTATCTCATACTGGTATTGTGATAACAAAAGAGCCCAACGTTGTAGTCTCTGAGCTGCCCGCTGAGGAACTGGTTTAGACGGATGAAACAGTGACGTCAGGGGCTTGTGATCTGTTACTAAATAGAATGGTCTACCATAGAGGTAGTGATGGAATTTTGTGACACCGAACACAATAACCAACGCTTCCTTGTCCAATTGGCTATAATTACACTGAGCTTTGTTTAACAATTTAGATGCGAACGCAATAGGACGTTCGGTGTTACCGACTCGGTGAGACAACACAGCACCGAGGCCGAAAGAAGAAGCATCACAAGCTAACACCAGAGGCTTGTTAGGGTCGTAATGGACCAGACAACGATCATTCAATAAAGCCTCTTTTAGCTGCTGAAAGGCTGATTGGCAATCAGCTGACCACACAAACGGAACATTCTTACGGCGGAGACGATGCAACGGTGCAGCAATCTGTGATGCATTAGGTATAAACCTAATATAATATGTCAATTTGCCAAGAACTGCTTGCAATTCATGCAGATTGCGAGGGGCGGGCAAATCACGAATAGCTGCTAAATGTGACTGGGAGGGATGAATGCCTTGAGCATTAATAACATGTCCCAGATACTCCAACTCCGTAAGGAAAAATTAACATTTATCGATGTTGCAACGTAGGCCCGCCTGAGACAACACTGTAAACAAACACTCCAAATTACGGAAATGTTCAGCAGGCGTCCGACCGGACACAACAATATCGTCTAAATAGTTGCAACACGATGGCACATTAGCCAAAAGTTGGGACAAAAAACGCTGAAAAACAGCTGGAGCTGACGCACAACCAAAAGGCAAACGCAGAAAACGGAACAACCCCAACGACGTGTTTATGACAAAATACTGTTGTGATTGCTCGTCGAGGGGCAATTGCAAATATGCTTCACGGAGATCAATTTTGGAAAAGAAACGAGCTTCCCCTAACTTATCCATCAGCTCGTCCGGTCTAGGTAAAGGAAAAGAATCAATGACAGTCTGAGGATTAACTGTCGACTTAAAATCAGCACACAAACGTAACTTGCCAGACGGTTTCTTTATAACTGGCTCGCTGAAACGGGTTGAATAACACCGTCGTTTTGCCAACGACGAAGTTCATCTTCTACAGATGCCCGGAGGGCGTGAGGCACTGGACGAGCACGAAAAAATCGAGGCTGAGCATTATCTTTTAACGTAATATGAGCGGCAAAGTTCGCAGCACAACCGAGTTCGTCTTTAAATATGTCACTGTATCGGTTACACAAATCGGTTTTGCTGTCTTGAGGAACAACAACAGAATTAAGTTGCAACACATTGTCTTGGATAGACAGGCCAAACAAGTCAAAACAGTCTAATCCGAAAATGTTTACACTGTCTGTAGCGCGGAGCACTGTGAATGAAACTGTTTTTGTGTTGCCCCGGAATGTGGCCGGCACGCTACATACACCTAACACAGGAATTTGTTCTCCACTATAAGTAGCCAAAGAATGTTTTGCCGTTGAAAGTTTAGGGCGGCCTATAGCCGCATACGTAGCACTATTTATGAGAGTCACAGACGCACCAGTGTCTAATTGAAAATTGAAGGTCTTATCCTGGATGCGTAGCTTCACAAATAGTTTGTTACACTGTCTCTGGATCGGTGCAGCGGAGGCGGAAGACACAAAATCAGCGCGTTTAGCGCGTGTTCGCTGCTTACGACAACTCGTGGGTTGGGCGGGTGGAACAACAACTCCCGCTTCACTTGCAGTCTGTACATTACTTTTTACAGCGTTTGAATTACGCTTGGGTCGCATAGCAGAGGGCTGGGTGGGTGGCTTATTGCGAACAAGTTTATTACCCACACGAACAGTGGAAGAGTCTTTAAACGCGACCTTCTGGGCGGGCTGGCTTTGAAGAACATGAATATCCATGGGCTGGGCAGCACTAGAATTGTTCTTGCGTTTACGCAAACAAACAGTCTGGATGTGTCCTTTCCTTTGACAAAAGTGACAAACCGCGTTTCTTAACGGGCAACGTTCACGAGGATGAGCAAGAACACACTTAGGGCAAGACTTAACTCTATCATTTTGCACACGCGGCTGACGAATGTGTTTAACATGACGCGGCCGGCTAGTGTTTACAGTCTGACTCTGCCGGTGGGGCCGCGGGCGTGACATAACTTGCTTAGCACAGGCAATTTGAGAAATACATGGCTGATCTAACTCACACTCAGCATAGTCAAAAGTATCTTGGGCTTCAATAATGTTCATCACAGTCTCCAATGTCGGGTCAGGCAACTTTAAGATAGCAGCACGAATACGAGAATCTGCAATGTTTTGAGTAATAGCGTCTCGTAACATGACATCACTGTAGGAAGCTCCACACACACAATTAAATCGGCACTGATGGGTGAGGCCCCGTAAATCTGTTAACCACTGTTTATTAGATTGATGTGGCAGTTTCTTTAATCTGAAGAACTTGAATCTGGCCGCTGCCACATGAACTCGTGACTCGAAATACTCAGCAAGCTTGGTAACAACAACGTCATAGTCTAAAGCTTCTGGCTTGGATTCCGGGAACAACTTACAAAGTAGTCTATAGACTTCCACGCCTGCAGTGGAAATTAAATAAAGCTGCCGCTCATTACCTGTGATTTTGTAGACTGTCATGTGCGCCTGCAACTGCGCGAAATATTCTTGCCATTCTTCTCGTGATGCCTCAAAAGTACGAAAAGGCGGTGCTGCCTGTGCGTGTTCCTTGTGTGGTGGTGGATTAGCCGCTTGTTTGGCGATTGCTTCCACCAGACTTTGTATTTGCTGACTCTGTAACAAGATCAACTGTTGTAATTCGGCAGACATAGTGAACACAAATTAAACCAGCCCCCAAAATTCTATCTCAAGAAACAAGTTAAACCAGCCCTGCACACGAGTTCGGAAGTCCTCGTTGCCAGTTTTGTGACGGCCTTCGTAGCGACAACACTTCGCTGTAGAAACGGCCTACGAAGTCACCGCCACACTTTTAATAGCGGGCCGACCGGTCCGCTGGAACAGTGAACAGAAAGATGAAAACCCAAACACTCGGATTAAATGAAAGTCGGTACTTATCTTTATTAACGACGATACAGAACACAGTGGTGAACATGGTCTACAGAAATCTGTCTAGTTCGAGTCGGAGCGGCTTGGTCAGCGTCGGATGACGACAAACAACAACTCTGCTGCGATGAACACACAACTGACTAGCAGGTACACAATTCGGTGGCGAGTATACAACTGAGCGGCGAATCCAGAACTGTCCTAGCGCTCGCGACTCCAGCGCTTAAGAAGCCAGAAGCCAGCGGTGGCGCGCGCAGACTTGCGGCGATTTCCTGTATCGCTGGCGCTGCTTATGCGGACGGCGTCCGGACTTTGATGCTGCCAACCTTTTTGGCAGCGGGCTCGGTTGGCATTACTGGCTAGGATATAACAATCATCATGTTGGAATTTGAACTTTGCGCCATTTCCTGGGGGGTGGGGTGAGGTTAGGTTAGTGGAGGTAGCCCAATTGACCTTCATCTCACCAAATTTCAAACTTCTCGCCAAAACCCCCCATCTTGGATGATGTCACTGTGGTGCTCTCTGGTGGCAACGATATCAACTAAGCCTTTTAGGCTCTAGAGCTCGTGGCGTACACATGCTTGAAACTGGTTACATAATAAAGACAAGTCCATTTTTCCCACCATTATCCTGTTGGAATTTGAACTTCCCGCCATTGTTCTGGGGATGGGGGGCCTGGCACTTTCCCGCCAAAATTCAAATTTCCCGCCAAAATCCGCCATCTTGAATGACGTCACGGCCGCCAACTTGGATGACGTCATTGCCACCATCTTGGACAACAGTAAATTGGAGCCGTACCCCCCTTGTCCCAATAGTCACGGCAAGGCCGCCACAACAGGGCAAGTCTCTCATTGTGAGTGACTCTGCTGGAGGCGGATTTTGGTGAAATAAAAGTGCACCAGAGGCATAGAAATAAGTCAGAATTTTGAGACAGAGTTCATTTCTCATCACTTGGATACCAGAAGCACCACCACGACACCAAAGCTATTGCAAATAGCGAGACGACTGGGCACCGTCTGCGCCTGTCGCCAGCACTAAGTCCTTCACGAGAGTTGGTGCCACAGCACCGCCGACCTGCCACCTCTGTCTGCTGCTGCCAACTCTGAGTTCCTAGTGGGACTTGGCACCTCAACGCCAGCCGCCATCCGACTCCTGCCAGAGGGCAGTGACTTGTAACCAGCGAACAGCAGTATCCACGTCCTGCCGTAGTGACACGGCTGCCATAGTGAGATGTGCACAGCGACCTGCCAGTGGGGATCCAAACCGCCAATGCAAGTAGCACGCCGTTGACATAAAAGGCTGTGGTGTCTAACAGCTACTGAAGTACCACGAACCTGCCATCAGCATCACAGGGACTGGCTCGGCATTGGGGATGGAAGCTGTTGCCCTATGTCAGCACCCTCCAAGGACATCAGAGAGAGGCATAGCTACGCTGGTCAGCTGTGACACACCATGTCACTCTACTGCCAACAGTGCTTCCACTGGGCTCTCCAGCCCACCAGCCCACCCCATCATGTGTATATAGTACGATGTAGGATGGGATCAGTGCAGAAGACTCCCGGTCGTTGTCCAACTTCTTGACCTCAAAGTAGCTCCTAAGTTGGCATCGTGGGGCTTTGTGCACCCCTGTGCAATCCTCCCACTAAGGAAAGAAACCTGGCATTCCTGCGAGTCGAACCTAGGTCTTCTGTATAGTGGCTACACACACTGACCACTGAGCTATGAAGTGAGGCCAATGGGAAATTACATTTGGTAGCGAAGAGCACCGGAATCAGAAGGATATGGAGGTGAGGGCTGAAAGAATAACGAATTGCGACCCCACCCCAAGAAAACCTTTGATCTGCACCAAAGAATGGAAATGAGGTTGGTATGTGTGAGAAGATTAGGATACCGAATACAGACGTGAGCTGTGCTCCGTTTGCTTAGTTGGTAAAAGAAAGACCTGAAAAGTAAAGGGACTGAGTCAGCTTATTGGTTCGTATTACAGTTTTATTGTGTAATGACGTTCCATAAGTGTCAAGTTTATTGGCTGTCAGCCACAGTGTTCCTAAGTGTGTGTATGAAATATCGCTGTAGGTAGTTACCACCGTTTCCCAGGTGTGGCCGAGCCGTTCTAGGCGCTTCAGTCCGGAGCCACGCTGCTGCTACGGTCGCAGGTTCGAATCCTGCCTCGGGCATGGATGTGTGTGATGTCCTTAGGTTAGTTAGGTTTAAGTAGTTCTAAGTTCTAGGGGACTGACGACCTCAGAAGTTAAGTCCCATAGTGCTCAGAGCCATTTGAACCAGTTTTTACAAATGAAAAATGACAAACGATGGATAAACCCGTATCAAACGGAATCCCAACATACGAAACAAAAACGCTACGAACTTATCCACCAAACAACAGTTGTGGATTAGCGCCCCTATAAGCGGCAACCGCCACGCAGATGCCCGAATTTGCAAATTGTTTCGACAACTCCATTAACAACCGTTATATCAAGGTACACCCCTTTTCCAGAGTTTTCAAGTCTGTGTGCTTTTAAGTACAGGGTGAGCGTAAAGTCTTTCCGTGAATACAAAAAAGTATTTCTGAGAAACTGTGTTGTATAAATCTATGCGGTTTATTACAAATAGTAGCTTAACTTATGAAGTTTTTCATGGATACACTTCTAAATGTGGCGCGTTCGTTAACCTTAGAACTTCTAGGAGATACTCAATTCCTCTCCATGTTTTTGCCAACGTGTCTTCCGTCACCGACTTGTATATCAGCAGTTGGTGATCTGTGCACGTTATCTTTGCCCTAACCCACAAAAAACATCAGGAGGGGTTATAATGGTGAATTGGTGACCGTGATTCTGGACTGTCTCTACTGATTCATTCGTCCGGAAAGATTTCATCCAGGAACAGACTGACTAATAACTCCACAGAATGGCAGTGCACCATCCTGTTGAAACACTACCTATGATTAAAATTATATGCAACCTGAAGTTCCGACGTATCCGGGTGAAATGTAGCCGTAATGGTCGGGATAGGGAAAAAGAACGGTCCAGTAATTGTATTGTGCATTAAGCTACACCAAACATTCGTTTTCGAGCTGCCCCTGATCAGCCGAACCGTGATATGTTGGTTCTACGATCCCCAGATCCGGACATTCTTCCTTTTTACTGTGCTGTAAATGTGAAAAGTCGCTTCATCGGAAAAACACATTTGTGAAGGTATTCATTATCATCATCATCATCATCGTCTTGAACAGTTTAGAGCCCCAGGCTGAGTCTGTCTGGAACATAAGCCTCGACGTCTAGTCCTGTTTTCCTACCATCTTTCTGTATTCATTCTGATCCAGTCCTCGTCACTTTTCACGCCTATTTCCATAAGTGTCAAGTTTATTGGCTGTCAGACACAGTGTTCCTAAGTGTGTGTATGAAATATCGCTGTAGGTAGTTTCCACCGTTTCCCAGGTGTGGCCGAGCGGTTCTAGGCGCTTCAGTCCGAAGCAACGCTGCTGCTACGGTCGCAGGTTCGAATCCTGCCTCGGGCATGGATGTGTGTGATGTCCTTAGGTTAGCTAGGTTTAACTAGTTCTAAGTCTAGGGGACTAATGACCTCAGATGCTAAGTCCTATAGTGCTTAGAGCGATTTTTTCGTTTCCCAGGCGTCATTTATCTTCTCGTACATGGCAGGAATCAGTGCAATTTCAGACAACTATACCGCAGTGGGCTGAGTTACGATTGCCACCCACAGCGTCTGGTCTCCTGATAAACGTTCATATGAAGTGCTGTAGTAACAGGTCGCGGTACGTGGAAGATGTCTCTGATAGTCTTTGGCTCCGAAAGATCATGATATTTGTCAGGTATTGAGTTAGAAACATAGACAGATTATGACTTACAGCTATTTTGTTGAAGGATTTATGGATAATGATTTATGGCTGCCTTACTGAAAGGAGGCGTCACACATCAAAGCAGGAGGCACACAAGTGACGCATGTCGACAGCATGTTATACCCTTAGAGCCTTCTCATACTATTTTTATGCACTGTGAGTCCTCAACTGTGGCATAATATTCGGCACAGTGTATGGCAACAGTATTGCAACTACGGAACAGAACCATAGGAAAGATGACTAAAAATGTTCCGGCGTGTCGAGAAGCGCCGGCACGAAGACGAAGAACGCAAGAGTAGAGAAGGCTGTGAGACGACGTCAGCCAATAGCCCGCTGACCAGCACCGCACCACGGCGGCACCGGCCTCTACAAGAAGAGGACATACGCGCCGCTCCTGCCAGCCTCGGCCGCACAATACTAGACCGGCACTAGGAGAGCACTATGATAGCCGTTATTAGTGGTCCATATCCATTGCTTGCATGGACATAGTATATAAAGACACTGGTTGTTTGCCTGTCGCCCATCGCTTGCGAAACGTTCTTGGAATACAAAGTTAAATATTGTCTATCTTCTTTATTGTAATAAAAACTATTAATGTGATTTTCTTGAATTGTTGTATAGCAATCTGAGAACGCAGCATCCTTTAGGCACCCTATACGAGACGAGTAGGCAGGACCCCACAAAAAATAATAACTGGGCTCATTGTGAAAATCTGTTTATAGAGCTGGGGATTATCAGTGCACCATTTAAGCCCATCTACCAATCCGCTGTCCACAATAATAAAGACATTAGTAATTATTAAACCAACAGCTCTGTCCATCATCATGCAGCAAGAGTCACGTTTCATTTTCACGTACTGAGAATCGCTAAACAGAAAATTCGAAACATTATTTGTCAGGGAGTCAAATTGTCAAAAAATAGCCCAAAGACATAACTAAAATCAACTTTTTTAAAAAAAAATAGCAGTTAAAGCTTTTTTTGTTTTTGTTTTGAGTCATCAGTCTTTTGACTGGTTTGATACGGCCCGCCATGAATTCCTCTCCTGTGCCAACCTCTTCATTTCGGAGTAGCACTTGCAAACTACGTCCTCAATTAGTTTCTGGATATTAAAGCATACGTCTTAAAAATACAGTCTGTAGAATAAAGGATTATGTAAGTGACACAAAGTAGGCGTTAATAAAAAATTGTCAGTGTTAAACGAAACTAAAAAAATTAAAAAATCTGTCATTCCATAAGATTATTTGAGAGTGTAATGGATGTCAATGAAAAACTGTGGCCTCAAAACCCGTAATGGGGAATTGTAAACTTCTTGCATCTTACTAACATCAACATCTCCATGATGAAATGAAACGGTACAGTACCACCCGACATTGAAAATAGGTACAACATACTTCATTATTCTTGTCAGAACAACATATTTTTTGTAAAAATAACTCAATTTCAATTAATACAGCGAAGCCGTATACCAGTGTGGGAAAGAATGACAATTTATTTATTTAATTGATCACATGTGCACTCCCACAAAATAAATCCCCACATCCAGTTTGGTGAGATCTGTGAAATGAATGAATGAATGTATGGTCGTCTGCTAACTGCAGATAGTGAATGTGAATATATGATCATCTTTGAGACGATCCTTTGGCCACCTGTGGTGGAACCAAAGAGATGAAATTTACCTGAGCTTTGAGCGCCTGAAATGTGGCTGACCAATAAGGTAGCAAGTTGCTCCCCCACTTCGACAGAGGTGCGAGATGACCTAGAGAACGGCCATGTTTCAACACTCTGCCGCTGGATCTAGTGTTGGTAAGACCTGTCTTAGGCGTGCTCCGTAAGGACAAAAGAGTGGAGACATGGTATGCATGTGAAATACTTAAGAGTAGTTTAGAGTAATAATTTCTCTATTTCAGGAACTTTTGTGGGGAGAATTAAATGTCAGGCAGGTAATATTAAGGGGATCGTAGTAATCTTCGGAAGTGACCAACGGTCACAATGAAACCACGTGTAGCAATAAGTTGAAATACTTCCGTGTGCTTAAGTTAAGCTGAATTACTAGCGTGTGTACTATAAGTTGAAATATTTAAGAAATAGCGTGTGCAGGACTTGAAATTAGAGGCGAGTACTTCCACGTGGTGAGTACTGTGTGAGTCTCAATCTGTGTATGAGACAAAGGATAAAGAGAAGTACTCGTCCATGGTATCAGTTGAGGACTCGCGTGTGTGTGATGAATATGTTCTTAATATTACTTTGCGTGTTATGTTTCCGTGTGACGCTTGATTCAAACTATAATACTCTGAGAGAGAAGCAAGGTGAGTCAGCCGTCTATCCAGCAACTCCACTTGGCTTGCATTGCACAGGAAGACGTGCATATATCGTCCAGAGTTCGTAGTAGGAAAGAAAAGTTACGAAGTGGGCCAGTGTCGTGTGAAACTGGTATGAATACTAATTGAAGTGGGAAAGCTGAAAGTGATGTGATTATAATGTTGTGACTATTCCTTATGTTGTATTCCATGTTGCAGTGTGGTGTATGTCATGTAATTTAAGTACGAGGGGCGTTCAGAAAGTACGCTCCGATCGGTCGCGAAATGGAAACGACTATGAAAATCCGATAAAGCTTTGCACAGATGTGTTGGGTAGTGTCTGTAGTATAACCCCAGTTAGCATCACGTCGCTCTTCTCATTTCTGAGCTCGCAGTGAGTGCGTAAAGATGTCTAGAAAATAGTGTCTGCCGCCAAGTACGAGGGCCTGGTGAGAAATTTCGCCTGAAGCTATGCAGCTAACATTACATAACTGTCGTGCTGTTTCTTCTTCAAGACAATTCTCAGCCGCATTCTGCAGGGGCAATGAAGATGCTCCTGCATCGTTTTCAAATGGAAATGTGAGATTACCCACAATACAGTCCGCAATTGTCTCCCCCTGAGTTTCATCTCTGGTCACATGAACCGCTGTCTTTGAAGACAACATTTTGACACAGACAACGAGGTGTAGGCCAGCGTGGAGAATTGGCGGAAAGCACTGGCGGCTGCCTTCTATGATGAGGCTATTGAAAAGTTGGTACAACGCTATGACAAAAGTCTAAGTCAGAACGGCGACTACGTAGAGAAGTAGCTGAAAGGTGTAGCTAATTGTTACAAGTAAAACATTTCTGATGTTCACTGTGGTTTCAATTTGGCAATCAATCGGAGCTTACTTTCTGAAGAGGCCTCGTATGTGTGGTGTGCATGGGAGAGTAGCAAGGTAGTTTCAGAGGTAGTGGGTTATGCCCGTTCCTTTTGTACCGCTCGGTCTGGAGGAAAGTTTCGTGATGATGGTTGTGAGAGTCGAAGTGTGAGATATAAAAAAAAAAAGATCCACCATCCTAGCCAGAAAGTGCACTGTAGCGTTAAATAATTACGAGACCATAAGATAGAGAATCACCAATGTAAAGCCATGCCCACTGGGCGGAATTTGTCATGTGTTATTGTTGTAGGTTATAGAATTTGTGTGTTTAGGTTATAGAATTTATCGGAATAAATGAGATAGTGAAAAGAAGAAGATTGGTGGCCTTTTCCTTCGAATTGTATGTTGTCATGATATCCAGAATTTATAATGTGTGCGCCATTCATATTCAGTGCGATGGCCACGTGTTGATCAAAGCTGTTAAATAAGAAAGAAAATGTGGTATTGCCAGTGCGTAGTGAACAGTCAGAGTTCTGTAAATTACTGATAGTCAGATGTGCGTTTCCGTTGCGTAATATTCATACAGGAGGATAATTTGTAACTTAATTGTGAGTACGAGAGTTCATGTTACTCGATAAATAAGAATGAATCCACTCGCTTGGCAGACCACTCATCTTGCAGGCCTGACTGCTTGATGCGACAATATGAGCAAGGCATGTGGGTGCCTCTCAGAAAGAATACTGATTCAGTTTCTGAGCAGGACACGTGGGAACACACAAAGCGTTAAAGACATGGGCACTGATGTGATCATGGTCCAAATGTCAGCCGAAACAATGTGTATGTAGTACAAGGGACAGTCAGGTGAAAACCAAACAGATGAAAAAAGTAAGTAAACTTTTTATTATTTCAAAAGTAATCGCCGTAACTGTTACTGCATTTATCCCACTGCGGGACAAGAGAGTCAATGCTTTGCTGTTGTCTACGGAACCATGGTAATACCCGGGGGTGCACCTCTTCGTCGACCGGGAAAGTCTTTCTTGAGGGCTCCTAAAATAAAGAAATTGCATGGGAGGGGAGGGGGGAGATCGGAACTGTATAGAGGATGTGTAGGCCTGCCCACGTGTTGCCAAGGTCATTTCCATTAGGCTACAGAAGCTACAAAAGTTTCACTGGAAATTCTGTACACACCTCCGTACAGTTCCGATCGCTACCCATGCGATTTCCATATTTTTGGAGCCTTGAAGAAAGCCGCTTGTGGCCGTGGGTTTGCTTCGGGCGAAGAAGTGCACGCCTATCACGTGGGCAACCGCAAAAATTTTTCCATGAAGGCATTGATCGTCTTTTCTCTCACAGTCGGATAGAAGTATTAACAGTTATGACGATTACTTTTGAAGTAATAAACAGGTTACTTACTTTTCCCCAGCTGTCTAGTTTCCATTTGACTATCCCTCATAGGTGCAGTGAGGACAGTGCATGCGAACTTCAACCATGAATAAACAGCGTAACACTCGTTTTGGAAATAAATAGATGCGTAAGTAATTGTGCACCTGCATGTTCGTTAGCTTTTAATTATGCTTTACTGTTGAAGTAAGCTAATATGTATAACATAAATATACAATTATATCGCATCCTATCAAGAAAAGCTACCCAAGTCGAAATACGGCATCTTTACGTCACTGAAAAGTATGTGCGAATCGCCCCAATTTCAACGGGAAATGTATACTTACTTGAAATTTAGAGGAAGCTAACAGTATTTCAGTAAACAGTAAGAGTTATGGTATTACTTCTTTAAATCGAATGTTTCCAAGTATTCCCTATTCTTATCGGGGTGCGATATGTAGGGGTACAAACCACAAATAAGTTCATCTGCATTGACAGTGTAAAGAGTCTGTTATCAGACATGACCAGCAAGTCGGCAGATGATATGTACTCAGTTTAACAATGAACTGTGTTCGTCTATGCCGGCGGCGGTGGTCTCGCGGTTCTAGGCGCGCAGTCCGGAACCGTGCGACTGCTACGGTCGCAGGTTCGAATCCTGCCTCGGGCATGGATGTGTGTGATGTCCTTAGGTTAGTTAGGTTTAAGTAGTTCTAAGTTCTAGGGGACTAATGACCACAGCAGTTGAGTCCCATAGTGCTCAGAGCCATTTTTTGTTCGTCTGTGGTACTTACAAATTTGCGTTTGATAGGCATTGAAATCACAAAGTAATGAAATTTTTCGCTAGTTAATAGTCTACAATTCAGAATTAGCTAATAAATTGAATGTTCATCTACATCATTCTCATTGCGCTTCGTTCGAAAATGATACAGATCAAGATTCGTCTCTGGGTTTTAGAAGCTACTCATGACGTAATTTGTCAATAGCTTAGAAGTATTAACTACGCGGTCCACTCACGTAAATGTACCCACCTGTCAAAAGACTGAATAATCATCTTTTACAGCGCGGGCATGCAGGGAGTCAGTGGGGTTCTGGAAGGTACCGACGGCGATGTGTGCCGTAATCAGCTGCGCGAGGTTCTTCGGTTGGGGATCGAGGTTCAAATGGTTCAAATGGCTCTGAGCACTATGGGACTTTACCTCTGAGGTCATCAGTCCCCTAGAACTTAGAACTACTTGAACCTAAATACCCGAGGCAGGATTCGAACCTGCGACCGTAGCAGTCGCACGGTTCCGGACTGAAGCGCCTAGAATCGCTCGGCCACCTCGGCCGGCGAGGATCGAGAAAGCGAACAGCCCGTCCAATGTAGTCCCACAGATTCACAACCGGGTTACATCCAGGGAGTTCGCTCTCTCTGAACCTCGTAGTACAGTATGAACTTGTAACAACAACAACGCTGTACTATTGTACATATAATAATTTTTTTTCTGATTTTCGATAAATTAGTGTAATCGATATTCTGATTTCATTTCTTTTCTTTTCATGTCATTGTGTTAAGAAAACTGTAAACAAATTTCGATGTGAATATTAATGTTTATGTCAAATGTCAAACAATATTGTAACAGAATTGAAATGTAAGAAACCTTGAATCTGTTGTAAGATGTTAAAGTTGTAATTGTGCGTCTGGTCCATACGTAGGCAATGTATTGGGATATGTAGAATGCAAAACCTCAGGTGAATACCCTGTCTGTAGTGGAGCGGTAAAAGGTGGATGGCAGGCGAGCGCGGGAAAAGGCACACGGGCGCTGCACGGCATAACGGGCTCAGCAGTAGTAGTCGGAGTTGGGCACTGATCTGAGCAACACGTTCTGGATCGAGGAGGCTCTCCTGGAAGACGAGGTTTCATTGAGCCTCGGATGTGCCGTTTCCGACGCCTATACAGCATGGCAATATTCCATAGGCGCTAAATGGAAAAGTATTGCGACGCTAAGAAGAAGCAAAGTGCCGATACATCAAGAGCCATTGCTGTGATTGTATGTGTGCTCTGTGCCTCGCCATCTCGCCGCCTGCCGACCGCCGCATCGATACGAACAGGTTGAAACTTTTAGTACTGTATTTGTGCGGACCAGTGTTACTTTTGTTCCATACTGTTCAATAACAACTTAAATTTTACCAGAACTGTCCTATCATTTAATTATCCTCACAACTAACCTAGACAGGGTCCTTTCCACATGTTGTGCAATCGGAGTGCCCCGAAATGAAGATTCAAAGTTTATGTTAATAATAATTACCTGCAGACCTATCTATGTTAGAATGATGTTTAAATAACTTTGTTGTTAATGAATATATAGGTAAATAACAAAGGTCTGACAAAGTTGGAGGATAATGTTGAAATTGGTTTAGTAATTAAGTTTAATTAATTTGAGACAAAATTAATGGTAGTTAAATGAGCAGGAAATAAGACAAAAAAAAGAGTAGTAACTCATATATTGGAAATCTTGTGTGCTTAATGATTTCAATAATCAAAATTTCAATACAGTGATCATAACAGTTTCAGCCCCCCCCCCTTTTCTTTTCTATTCATTTGAATTCTGAAGTGTATTGAACTGATTTGATCAGCAAAGTTAAAGTCAACATAAAACCAAAATTTATCAATGTTTTACCTTTTTCAAAATTGACATTGTATGTGTGTTTCGAAAGTGCTATTTCTAGGGTAACCTATGCCCGATTTTAATCAGATCAGTAGACAGTACGAAGTTTGTAGTAAACATTATAGTGTTTTGTTGTGTATTTATGGCTTGTCCATGTTAGTACAGAAAGTGAAATTATTAGTTCAGTAGAATTTCTGGTTCTAAAATTTACCATATTATGCAGTGTTATTACGTATTGTTTTGTATGAACGTACATCAACTTGTACAGGGAAGAAACTCAGTTAATGCCTAATTAGGCTGGCGACCGTATTATTAACAATTTGGTAGCATCTGCTGTGTTGTTTCTTGTCTGCCCTAACGTGTGGTTGCACTCCGGAATTGCTTGACGTATCATTGTTATTACTGAGTGGGTGTAAGTCTGATTTGCCTCCATTCAGGTACACGCGGTCAAAATCTATTCAAAAATCCTTTCTCTTAAGGTGAAGCCCGTCAACTTACCATAGTACAGGCTTTAAAGAGTATCGTGTGCATTAGCGCAGCGTTACAAACTGTGTGAAGCGATGTATTGTCCTGCTGGTAGATGCCAACGTGCCGAGTAAAAACAAACTGCGAGTAGCGGGGGGCTGGTCCCAAGAATAGAAGCATTTTTATGTTGATCCATTGTGCCTTCCAAAATGACGAGATCATCCAGGGAATGTCACGAAAACATTTTTCAGACCATAATACTCCACGCTCCAACCTGGACCCTTCAGACGATTGTTACGGTGCTGTACAAAACAACGATCATCTTTCCAGCGCAGTATAAACTTAGATTCATCTGAAAAGGACATCTGTCGCCACTCAGTTGACGTCAGAGATGGGAAAACTCGTTCATCCTTGGGACTAGTTCACTGGCGATCGCTCCTTTTTGGGAACCGTTCATTTTTACTTGTTCACCGTTCATTTGTGCTTGGTGTATGGTTCTTATGAAAAATTGAAAATTAGTAGCAAAGGTGACAACATGGAAGGCGCCAAGAGGGAGCACTTACCTCTCCCCTGGAGTACAGAGTTTTTATTCATAACAGAATTCCCTCACACTTTAATGTTCGTGACCCTGCAAAATCTCTCATTTAGCCAACTGTAGCTTTATGTGGAAGATCACAGTGAAATAATATAAGGTGACGTACGGAATACTGGCCCCGAGTAGAGACTGTCGCTAATTAAGCACGATTTTTTGAGCGCTACGAGCAGAATAGATAAACATGTAATAATCAGGCAGTGAAAAAATAACAAATAAGCTAATGCAACAACAACTTCGAAGCAATAGATGGCGATTGGTGGGCGACAGTGAGCAGTCTGACACTCGGGGCCGATTTCTCATGCACCACCCGGTACCACTGAAATAATATTGTATAAGTTATCATATTCTCTTTACAAAATGTGACACCAGACACTCGATTATGGAGCGCGGGCTTCATTCGGTTGTAAGTCGGTCTGCCTTCCATAACAATGAACATTCTCTTTTACCTTGGATCAAAAAAAGACGGAAAATACATTTCACATAAATTTTCTCAGCATGTTATAGTCTTAGGTGGAGATTTCAATTTACCAGATATAGACTGGGACACTCAGATGTTTAGGACGGGTGGTAGGGACACAGCATCGAGTGACATTATACTGAGGGCACTATCCGAAAATTACCTCGAGCAATTAAACAGAGAACCGACTCGTGGAGATAACATCTTGGACCTACTGATAACAAACAGACCCGAACTTTTCGACTCTGTAAGTGCAGAACAGGGAATCAGTGATCATAAGGCCGTTGCAGCATCCCTGAATATGGAAGTTAATAGGAATATAAAAAAAGGGAGGAAGGTTTACCTGTTTAGCAAGAGTAATAGAAGGCAGGTTTCAGACTACCTAACAGATCAAAACGAAAATTTCTGTTCCGACACTGACAATGTTGAGTGTTTATGGGAAAAGTTCAAGGCAATCGGAAAATGCGTTTTAGACAGGTACGTGCCGAGTAAAACTGTGAGGGACGGGAAAAACCCACCGTGGTACAACAACGAAGTTAGGAAACTACTGCGAAAGCAAAGAGAGCTTCACTCCAAGTTTAAACGCAGCCAAAACCTCTCAGACAAACAGAAGCTAAACGATGTCAAAGTTAGCGTAAGGAGGGCTATGCGAGAAGCGTTCAGTGAATTCGAAAGTAAAATTCTATGTACCGACTTGACAGAAAATCCTAGGAAGTTCTGATCTTACGTTAAATCAGTAAGTGGCTCGAAACAGCATATCCAGACACTCCGGGATGATGATGGCATTGAAACAGAGGATGACACGCGTAAAGTTGAAATACTAAACACCTTTTTCCATAGCTGTTTCACAAAGGAAGACCGCACTGCAGTTCCTTCTCTAAATCCTCGCACAAACGAAAAAATGGCTGACATCGAAATAAGTGTCCAAGGAATAGAAAAGCAACTGGAATCACTCAACAGTGGAAAGTCCACTGGACCTGACGGGATACCAATTCGATTCTACACAGAGTACGCGAAAGAACTTGCCCCCCTTCTAACAGCCGTGTACCGCAAGTCTCTAGAGGAACGGAGGGTTCCAAATGATTGGAAAAGGGCACAGGTAGTCCCAGTCTTCAAGAAGGGTCGTCGAGCAGATGCGCAAAACTATAGACCTATATCTCTGAATGTCGTTTTTGGAAACCCAGAATCTACTATGTAGGAATGAACGTGGATTCCGGAAACAGCGATCGTGTGAGACCCAACTCGCGTTATTTGTTCATGAGACCCAGAACATATTAGATACATGCTCCCAGGTAGATGCTATTTTTCTTGACTTCCGGAAGGCGTTCGATACAGCTCCGCACTGTCGCCTGATAAACAAAGTAAGAGCCTACGGAATATCAGACCACCTGTGTGGCTGGATTGAAGAGTTTTTAGCAAACAGAACACAGCATGTTGTTATCAATGGAGAGACGTCTACAGACGTTAAAGTAACCTCTGGCGTGCCACAGGGGAGTGTTATGGGACCGTTGCTTTTCACAATATATATAAATGACCTAGTAGATAGTGTCGGAAGTTCGATGCGGCTTTTCGAGGATGATGCTGTAGTATACAGAGAAGTTGCAGCATTAGAAAATTGTAGCGAAATGCAGGAAGATCTGCAGCGGATAGGCACTTGGTGCAGGGAGTGGCAACTGTCCCTTAACATAGACAAATGTAATGTTTTGCGAATACACAGAAAGAAGGATCCCTTATTGTATGATTATATGATAGCGGAACAAACACTGGTAGCAGTTACTTCTGTAAAATATCTGGGAGTATGCGTGCGGAACGATTTGAAGTGGAATGATCATATAAAATTAATTGTTGGTAAGGCGGGTACCAGGTTGAGATTCATTGGGAGAGTGCTTAGAAAATGTAGTCCATCAACAAATGAGGTGGCTTACAAAACACTCGTTCGACCTATACTTGAGTATTGCTCAACAGTGTGGGATCCGTACTAGATCGGGTTGACGGAGGAGATAGAGAAGATCCAAAGAAGAGCGGCGCGTTTCGTCACAGGGTTATTTGGTACCCGTGATAGCGTTACGGAGATGTTTAGCAAACTCAAGTGGCAGACTCTGCAAGAGAGGCGCTCTGCATCGCGGTGTAGCTTGCTCGCCAGGTTTCGAGAGGGTGCGTTTCTGGATGAGGTATCGAATATATTGCTTCCCCCTACTTATACCTCCCGAGGAGATCACGAATGTAAAATTAGAGAGATTAGAGCGCGCACGGAGGCTTTCAGACAGTCGTTCTTCCCGCGAACCATACGCGACTGGAACAGGAAAGGGAGGTAATGGCAGAGGCACGTAAAGTGCCCTCCGCCACACACCGTTGGGTGGCTTGCGGAGTATAAATGTAGATGTAGATGTAGAAAATGGCCACTCGTGTGTGCCGTGCTGACTTCCTTTGCATGTCTAATAACAAAAAAATCTTGCCTTTTTACAAGTATTTCTTCTGCTGTTTGTCTAAATAGTGAAGTAAGCTGATATGACGTTTTGTTACCTGAAAAGATGTATGTATTACATACCACGTAATTTTTATGTAATTTACGTAATTATAAAATACATTTTAATTACTGGACATGGACGCTGAATAGAATACCAAAGGAACCAGAAGTTCAGAGTTCAAAAAAGGTTTCAAACAGATCTAGAATGGGCGTGCTTAGTAAACGCAACGAATAACAACTCGATACTGAGCTGTCTATGAGCAGTCGGCAGTGGAACTGCGACGAGTGGCCACGCGAAGAAGACGAGTCCGGCCGAGCGAGACCGAGACAGACGGGATCGGGACCGAAACTGGAACGAGACCGGCCGACGTGCCGTTGCGGGAACGAGACCGACCGTTACCCGTTCCCGGCAAGTAGAATTAGAAAACCGCGACCGAAGTGAACTATGAAAGACCGTTCCTTAGAATTCGTTCCTCGCTCGTTCCGTTCATTTTGATGAACCGTTCCTTTGGACACGTTAGTTCGCGAACGACCCATCTCTAGTGGACGTACAGCTGCAGTACTGGTGTGCGAACTCAAACCTTCGTCCCCAGTGAACAGAAATCAACATGGATGCACGAACCAAATGCCTGCTGTGGAAACCCAAACACAGCAACATCCGCTGAATGGTCGTTGAGGAGACACTTCTGATAGCCCCTTGGTTCGTGTGGGCAGTCAGCTGGGCAAAAGCTGCACTTCTGTTCGTCCGTACACATCTCTGCAGCAGTCCTTCACCCCTGACATATATGACCCGATGCGCACCGTAGCTGCCTAGGCGCCGGTTTTGGATAGCGCCATTTTGCAATACACGGTTTACTTTAACCACGAGGCCTAGTAAACAGTTTACAAACTTAGCCGTTTCGAAAATGCTTCCTGCCTTTGCCCGAGCCGGCCGTTGTGGCCGAGCGGTTCTAGGCACTTCAGTCCAGAACCGCGATGCTGCTACGGTCGGCCGGCCGGGGTGACCGAGCGGTTCTAGGCGCTACAGTCTGGAACCGAACGACCGCTATGGTCGCAGGTTCGAATCCTGCATCGGGCATGGGTGTGTGTGATGTCCTTAGGTTAGTTAGGTTTAAGTAGTTCTAAGTTCTAGGCGACTGATGACCTCAGAATATAAGTCCCATAGTGCTCAGAGCCATTTGAACCATTTGCTACGGGGCAGGTAAATCGTTCCGTTTCCGCATTACCACAACAACTGCGCTGTTTTCTGCGTCTCAACACCTGCCGCCCCCTCTCACCCTCCGGATACTCTTTACGTACCTTCCACAACAAATGCTGCCAACTGCCATGTGTGAGTGGGTGTTTCACGTTAACGTCGAACATACGCATTGGACACATTAATATAACTGGGATGTGTAGTGTTGTACAACTCAAAAATGTTCAAATGTATGTGAAATCTTATGGAACTTAACGGCTAAGGTCATCAGTCCCTAAACTTACACACTACTTAACCTAAATTATCCTAAGGACAAACACACACACTCATGCCCGAGGGAGGACTCGAACCTCCGCCGGAACCAGCTGCACAGTCCATGACTGCAGCGCCCTAGACTGCTCGGCTACGCGCGGCTGTACAACTCAATGTCTACTTAAATGACACTTTGCGGGGGGATCTGTGTATGGCGATTGGCTGAATTAAAAAACAATGATTCTCTTTGTAAAGTATTGCCACCGCAGTATCAAGTCGGCTGAACTGGAGACACGATACGGATTAACGGCCAACTCTCCACTGGTGAATTAACGGAAGGTACGTTGTTATTTGGCCTTTCTCTCTCGGGAGTTTACACGAGCTTCATCGGACTGCTTCATTAGAAGCGCTTGTGCGTTTGTAAATTTCTATTCGCTGTTCTCTCAAAAGCGCGGTGGTCGTGCTCGAGTGCACAGTGGGGAATCAACGGCGACACATTTGCAGCACGTTCGCCGCGCGCGATAAGAATCTACTGCGGACGGGTGACGTCTGGCGATAAACATCAAGGGGCGGCTGCGGCTGGCTTTGTGGCGTTGCGTTACGGTTTCGCAGCTGAGCACGCGCGGTCCTCTTTGCGCTGTGACGCGGCAAACAGGGGGCAGATAGCGGCGCCGCGCGTGGCTACTGTGCCGCAGTGCGCATGCGCGGCTGTGATTGTTGCCGCTCAGCGCAAACAGCGATAAGGGCCGACGCCAGCCGCCACACGACTCGGAGCTTTTAACAGGCGGAGCCGGCCCGCGGTGGCGTGGGGTGCGGGACAAAGGGCAGGGGCTCCTCGCGCACTAATGAAGCCTCCAGAACTCCTGCCCGCCCCTCTGTAATTCCTCTCTCGTTACGCGGCTCGTGCTTTTGTACAGACGCAGTCACTCCAGGAATACTCTACAAAGTTACGGTACTACTTTTTAATCTACTGATACACAGATCTTGAATGTGATTCACCTTCCTACTCTCCAAACAGGACACTTCATTTCCACCGTAATGAACTTACACAATGTAAAGTTACTGAGGCTTTCGTGGCCACTTGACAAACTGCCCATTGGGGTCTGTCTCGGGTTTCCCAGCCGACGTTTGTTTCATGATATTTCTACCGTTTCTCCAGAAGGTGTGGTTGGCATTGTCAGAGCTTCACCGTCCATTGCTCGTGGCAGACTTTAGTCGAGTTCACGGCCGCTTATTACACACGATCCAGTCGCAATGTTACCATCACCTATGTTCATCGTCAACGTACAATAACCACTCAGGCGGCAGCTGCCAGGGATATAAGCGTTTTCAAGAATGGACGTCGAACAGATGTGCAGAACTATAGACCTATACCTCTAACGTCGATCAGTTGTACTATTTTGGAATACGTGTTATGTTCGAGTATAATGACTTTTCTGGAGACTAGAAATCTACTCTGTAGGAAACAGCATGGGTTTCGAAAAAGACGATCGTGTGAAACCCAGCTCCCGCTATTCGTCCACGAGATAAATTCTGCCGAAATTTTTACAAAGGTACAGACGGTGTTTAGAAAGAATAGATTGCATGCAACCGGTGGTGGAGTGTTCGTCGCTGTTAGTAGTAGTTTATCCTGTAGTGAAGTAGAAGTGGATAGTTCCTGTGAATTATTATGGGTGGAGGTTACACTCAACAACCGAGCTAGGTTCATAATTGGCTCCTTTTACCGACCTCCCGACTCAGCAGCATTAGTGGCAAAACAACTGAGAGAAAATTTGGAATACATTTCACATAAATTTTCTCAGCATGTTATAGTCTTAGGTGGAGATTTCAATTTACCAGATATAGACTGGGACACTCAGATGTTTAGGACGGGTGGTAGGGACACAGCATCGAGTGACATTATACTGAGGGCACTATCCGAAAATTACCTCGAGCAATTAAACAGAGAACCGACTCGTGGAGATAACATCTTGGACCTACTGATAACAAACAGACCCGAACTTTTCGACGCTGTATGTGCAGAACAGGGAATCGGTGATCATAAGGCCGTTGCAGCATCCCTGAATATGGAAGTTAATAGGAATATAAAAAAAAAGGGAGGAAGGTTTATCTGTTTAGCAAGAGTAATAGAAGGCAGATTTCAGACTACCTAACAGATCAAAACGAAAATTTCTGTTCCGACACTGACAATGTTGAGTGTTTATGGAAAAAGTTCAAGGCAATCGGAAAATGCGTTTTAGACAGGTACGTGCCGAGTAAAACTGTGAGGGACGGGAAAAACCCACCGTGGTACAACAACGAAGTTAGGAAACTACTGCGAAAGCAAAGAGAGCTTCACTCCAAGTTTAAACGCAGCCAAAACCTCTCAGACAAACAGAAGCTAAACGATGTCAAAGTTAGCGTAAGGAGGGCTATGCGTGAAGCGTTCAGTGAATTCGAAAGTAAAATTCTATGTACCGACTTGACAGAAAATCCTCGGAAGTTCTGGTCTTACGTTAAATCAGTAAGTGGCTCGAAACAGCATATCCAGACACTCCGGGATGATGATGGCATTGAAACAGAGCATGACACGCGTAAAGCTGAAATACTAAACACCTTTTTCCAAAGCTGTTTCACGGAGGAAGACCGCACTGCAGTTCCTTCTCTAAATCCTCGCACAAACGAAAAAATGGCTGACATCGAAATAAGTGTCCAAGGAATAGAAAAGCAACTGGAATGACTCAACAGAGGAAAGTCCACTGGGCCGGCCGGAGTGTCCGAGCGGTTAAAGGCGCTACTGTCTGAACCGCACGACCGCTACGGTCGCAGGTTCGAATCCTGCCTCGGGCATGGATGTGTGTGATGTCCTTAGGTTAGTTAGGTTTAAGTGGTTCTACGTTCTAGGGGACTTATGACCACAGCAGTTGAGTCCCATAGTGCTCAGAACCATTTGAACCATTTTTGAAAGTCCACTGGACCTGACGGGATACCAATTCGATTCTACACAGAGTACGCGAAAGAACTTGCCCCCCTTCTAACAGCCATGTACCGCAAGTCTCTAGAGGAACGGAGGGTTCCAAATGATTGGAAAAGAGCACAGGTCGTCCCAGTCTTCAAGAAGGGTCGTCGAGTAGATGCGCAAAACTATAGACCTATATCTCTGACGTCGATCTGTTGTAGAATTTTAGAACATGTTTTTTGCTCGAGTATCATGTCGTTTTTGGAAACCCAGAATCTACTATGTAGGAATCAACATTGATTCCGGAAACAGCGATCGTGTGAGACCCAACTCGCTTTATTTGTTCATGAGACCCAGAAAATATTAGATACATGCTCCCAGGTAGATGCTGTTTTTCTTGACTTCCGGAAGGCGTTCGATACAGTTCCGCACTGTCGCCTGATAAACAAAGTAAGAGCCTACGGAATATCAGACCAGCTGTGTGGCTGGATTGAAGAGTTTTTAACAAACAGAACACAGCATGTTGTTATCAATGGAGAGACGTCTACAGACGTTAAAGTAACCTCTGGCGTGCCACAGGGGAGTGTTATGGGACCATTGCTTTTCACAATATATATAAATGACCTAGTAGATAGTGTCGGAAGTTCGATGCGGCTTTTCGAGGATGATGCTGTAGTATACAGAGAAGTTGCAGCATTAGAAAATTGTAGCGAAATGCAGGAAGATCTGCAGCGGATAGGCACTTGGTGCAGGGAGTGGCAACTGTCCCTTAACATAGACAAATGTAATGTTTTGCGAATACACAGAAAGAAGGATCCCTTATTGTATGATTATATGATAGCGGAACAAACACTGGTAGCAGTTACTTCTGTAAAATATCTGGGAGTATGCGTGCGGAACGATTTGAAGTGGAATGATCATATAAAATTAATTGTTGGTAAGGCGGGTACCAGGTTGAGATTCATTGGGAGAGTGCTTAGAAAATGTAGTCCATCAACAAATGAGGTGGCTTACAAAACACTCGTTCGACCTATACTTGAGTATTGCTCAACAGTGTGGGATCCGTACTACATCGGGTTGACGGAGGAGATAGAGAAGATCCAAAGAAGAGCGGCGCGTTTCGTCACAGGGTTATTTGGTACCCGTGATAGCGTTACGGAGATGTTTAGCAAACTCAAGTGGCAGACTCTGCAAGAGAGGCGCTCTGCATCGCGGTGTAGCTTGCTCGCCAGGTTTCGAGAGGGTGCGTTTCTGGATGAGGTATCGAATATATTGCTTCCCCCTACTTATACCTCCCGAGGAGATCACGAATGTAAAATTAGAGAGATTAGAGCGCGCACGGAGGCTTTCAGACAGTCGTTCTTCCCGCGAACCATACGCGACTGGAACAGGAAAGGGAGGTAATGACAGTGGCACGTAAAGTGCCCTCCGCCACACACCGTTGGGTGGCTTGCGGAGTATAGATGTAGATGTAGATGTAGACTCAGAGGGCCATAGACACGGGTTCCCAGGTAGATGCCGTGTTTATTGACTTCCGCAAGGCGTTGTATGCAGTTCGCCTAGTCGTTTAATGATCAAAATAAGAGCATATGGACTATCAGACCAATCGTGTGATTGGATTGAAGAGTTCCTAGATAACACAACGCAGCATGTCATTCTCAATGGAGAGAAGTCTTCCGAAGTAAGAATTCATTTCAGGTTTGCCGCAGGGGAGTGTCGTAGGACCGTTGCTATTTCCAATGTACATAAATGACCTTGTGGATGACATCGAAAGTTCACTGAGGCTTCTTGCGGATGATGCTGTAGTATATAGAGAGGTTGTAACAATGGAAAATTGTGCTCAAATGCAGGAGGATGTGCAACGAATTGACGCATGGTGCAGGGAATGGCAATTGAATCTCAATGTAGACAAGTGTACTGTGCCGCGAATACATAGAATGATCCTTTATCATTTAGCTACATTATAGCAGGTCAGCAACTGGAAGCAGTTAGTTCCATAAATTATCTGGGAGTAGGCATTAGGAGTGATTTAAAATGGAATGGCCATATAAAATTAATCGTCGGTAAAGCAGATGCCAGACTGAGAATCATTGGAAGAATCCTAAGAAAATGCAGTCCGACAACAAAGTAAGTAGGTTACAGTACGCTTGTTCACCCACTGCTTGAATACTGCTCACCGGTGTGGGGTCCGTGCCAGATAGGGTTGATACAGAGAAGATCCAACGGAGAGCAGCGCGCTTCGTTACAGGATCATTTAGTAATCGCGAAAGCGTTACGGAGATGATAGATAAACTCCGGTGGAAGACTCTGCAAGAGACACTCTCAGTAGCTCGGTACGGGCTTTTGTTCAGGTTTCGAGAACATACCTTCACCGAGGAGTCAAGCAGTATATTGCTCCCTCCTACGTATATCTCGCGAAAAGACCATGAGGATAAAATCAGAGAGATTAGAGCCCACGCAGAGGCATACGGACAATCTCTCTTTCCACGAACAATTCGAGACAGGAATAGAAGGGAGAACCGATAGAGGCACTCAAAGTACACTCCGCCACAAACGTCAGGTGGCTTGCGGAGTATGGATGTAGATGTAAACGGGGCGATTTGTTTGACGTCCAGAAAGGCCTAGTCAGAGGCTTTCGTCGCAACGGCGAAACCGTTCCCAAAGCAGCTAAGTTTATAAACAGTTCACCTGCCGCCGTGGTTAAAAAATACCGCGTATGGGAAAATGGCGCCGTCGAGAACTGGCACCGAGGCAACTGTGGATCATCACGGACAGAGGTAAGTAACGGCTGCGGACGTGTACGAGAGAAAGGACGTGCCGCTGTTGAGCATCTGACCGCCCAGATGAACCAGGGGCTACCAACAGTCTCTCCTCAACGACCATTCAGCGAACGCAACAGCATATGGGCGTCTGCAGCAGGCGTCTGTTTCATGCACTTATGCTGAGTTCATCGGCGACGACGCAATGGAATCAACTGAGTGGCAACAGGTGACCTTTCCAGATGAATCACTTTTTGTGCTCCATCAGCCAGATGGCCGTTGGCGTGTACAACACGAAACTTTTGAAAGCAAACACCCTGCAACAATCGCCGGAAGGGTCCACGCCGGAAGAGGGAGTGTTATGTGCTGGGAAATGTTTTCGTGGTGTTCCCTGGGTGATCCCATCACTCTGGAAGTACCATGTGAGAACACAAGTATGCCCCTATTACGGCAAGAAAGGAAGAATGAATTGGTTGTTGGTGTTAATAACGATCATCCTCCTTTACCTCCTCTGCATTACTGCAGATGACGTGTCACTGAGCACATTTGTTCTGTGCATGCAGTACACGTGAGGCGCCTTGTTGTTTCCACTGCACTGTGTGGAATACGAAGGTATTGTTATAGTTCACAAACCTGCTGTCTTCAAGTTGATTTCCCCAGCGCAGAAAACAGCACGCAAGTCGTAGGTTCTGTTATCTTGAGACTGAAACTGGCTTTTAGCGAGGTTCTGTTCTGAAATAATGTATCACTTCTTAGGGATGCCACTCGCGTATTTTAATTTAGCCACACGAGAAGGCTACATGATCTTAATACAACACCTTCTGATGCTGGAATGTACATGATCAAACACAATGTTTACGAAAATGCATCTTTACACTATTTGCGGCACATGTCTGTGCCTCATGACTACCGGAATGAATCTTTTAATACTGAATACTGGCAAACACATCCTGCCACAGACAACACGACTATACATCTCGACTGTCTCATCCAGAATAACGAACAGGAACTTAAATAAAAATTGGAAACACATCCTACGACAGACAAGATGTCTGTTCTTCTCGACTGCCTAACCCAGAGTGACGAACAGCCCGTAACACTTCACCGAGCGAGGTGGCGCAGTGGTTAGACACTGGACTCGCATTCGGGAGGACGATGGTTCAATCCCGCGTCCGGCCATACTGATTTAGGTTTCCCGTGATTTCCCTAAATCACTCCAGGCAAATGCCGGGATGGTTCCTTTCAAAGGGCACGGCCGACTTCCTTCCCTAATCAGAAGAGACCGATGACCTCGCTGTCTGGTCTCCTTCCCCGAAACAACCAACCAACCGAAACACTTCGCGCGCCATACCAGAAAAGGCGTTACCCGAACTCTTCCTAAATGCTTCGTCTGCTATTTCGTCAGTCTTTTGTTTTTGATTTAAATTGTTTTTAACAATTCTAAAATGACTGACTGATAGTCAGCTGTTGAGAGATATTCATATTAAAAAGTGAATTCATCCCAATGAGTAGTTTAACTAATAATAATAACTATACTTTAACGTTTTGGCGCCCTTGCTCCGAACACAGCAGTCAATCACAGAGCAGTAGCCTTATGCCGGCGGTCTTTCTCATGGGAATGGTACTGAATCTAACATCTGTTACAGGTACCTCGCACCACATTTCGTCATCTATATATTTCTCGCATATCCAGTGCTCTGGGAACAGCTTCTTATAGCCTAATATGATGGCTGACTAAGCCAGGAATATTACACTATCCCCGGGGACCATGTCAACCCCTAAATGCAGTTGTTTCTCCTCATCACGATGACACCTACCAGGAGGACAACGCAAAGTGTCGCACAGCTCGTGATGTACGTGCATGGTTCGAAGAGCTCCAGATCAGCTTATTGTACTCCCCAGATTTCAATGCAATCGAGAATCTGAGAGACCCCCTCGGATCAGGCTGTCTGTGCTATGGATCCTCAACCGAGAAACCTACCGCAGCTGACCACGGCGTGGCTCCACACCTCCACCAACGGCAAGGTTCAAATGGTTCAAATGGCTCTGAGCACTATGCGACTTAACTTCTGAGGTCATCAGTCGCCTAGAACTTAGAACTAATTAAACCTAACTAACCAAAGGACATCACACACATCCATGCCCGAGGCAGGATTCGAACCTGCGACCGTAGCGGTCGCTCGGCTCCAGACTGTAGCGCCTAGAACCGCACGGCCACTCGGGCCGGCTAACAGTGCTGAACGTCTCGCAGCGGTCCACTCTGCAAAAGGTGTTAATTCAGGCTATTAACAGGTGATCACATCTGTGTGACGGGGTTGTGTACGTATCTGTCGCGCCAGCCTCCGAGGGCTTTGCCGTGGTCGTACCGCTGTGGTTCTCCCGTTGCTACCTGCAATGGTCATTCGCTGCGGCACGGGAATCCAGGATCCGTGCACCTTGAGGCTTCCCTCTTTGTTACTGAAGCTGTTGTTATCTTTGTGGATTTGTAACTCTTCTCTGAAAAAGCAGGCGTGGTAGCTATTCTCCTCAGCAAGAACTTCCGTGCCGATGAATTGCAAAACTTTCAGTGGGCTGCCGATCACGTCATTTGACGCAGTTCGATTCCTTCCACTTTTAAATACGAAATCGCCTATATTTATTGACTCAATCGCTCTTCAGTGTCTTGTGACAAGCTGGAGTCGTTTTACAGCGTAGTCACGAGGTGTGGGCGCCTAATGATATGCATCTCGTGAGGAAAGATGTTCCCGAACTGAGCCGGACTACACCTTTCAACAAGTAATACCCGCCTGGTTCACTTAAGAATTGCTTTTGCCTTGGTAACAGACAACCACACCGCTCCCCGACCCCCTCTTCAACTAACAGCACATCTTTAATCGGTGCTCATTATCATTATTTATCTCCTGCTGTTATTTCTCTTGTTGTGATCGACATTCTCCGCTCTCTACGACTGTCTGTACAAATCTCATCCCTGCAACCTACACCGACTTCAATCTACTCTGCAATTCCGCTGCCCCCCCCCCCTCCTTTCATCACACTTCCCTCCATTAATAAATTAACTGCTCTAGATGCTTGAGGCTGTGTCACCTCAACCTACTCCTTCTTTTTAGTTACGCTCTAAGGTAAATTTATTTCCTGTGCTATTCGATTCAGCATCTCTTTAATAGTTACCAAATTTACGTATCCAATCTGTAACATTCGTCTGTACCATCACAACTAAAAAATTTCTGTCCTCTTTGTATGTGTACAGTTTATCAGCCACGTTTCACTTCCAATAATGTTACACTACAGGCTGATAATTTCGAAAACAACTTCCTGACACATTTAAATTAGATGTTAACAGACTTCTCATTTTTAGAAAAGCTGCCCCTGCTATGGCCAGTCTATATCTTACACTGAAGCGCCAAAGAAATTGGTATAGGCATGGTATTTTATGTAGTGTACTTTGTTAAACGCACTTTAGAAAAGCTGTAGACTTGTGTGAAAGTGAAACGTCAACGATAAACAGTTGACAAAAGAAGAGACTCGAAGCTTTCGAAATGTGGTGCTACGGTAGAATGCTGAAAATTACACGGGTAGATCATGTAACCAATGAGGATGTACTGAATGGAACTGGAGAGAAAAGAAATTTGTGGCACAGCTTAACTAAAAGAAGGGAGGGAAGTGTGGGTGTGCGTGTGGAGACGTGTGGTTAAAAATTGTGGAGGGAAACCAAGAGATGGGTGCAGTAAACAGGTTCAAAACAATGTAGGTTCCAGTAGTTGTCCTGAGATGAAGAAGCATGCACAGGATAGAGTAGCATGGACAGCTGCATCAAAACAGCCTTCGGACTGAGGACCGTAACAGTATCTCATTTTCTAAATGATATACCACAGCTTACGTACATTACGTGACGTTAAAACGAATGAAGACTTCAATAAAGTGTCAAGAATTAACGCCACTACTGTACCTACATGCATTCACTTGCACCGAACGATTCTGAATAATGGTATCGGGACCTTTGGAACCTCATTTTCTGATTTCTACACATGACACCTGTTTCTGTCAGTCTGCCATTAGAGATCAAAAAGTTCTCCTAAGTACGTTAGACAGCTGTTGCTGCACTTTGGTGCGCAAGATCCCAGTCACTTTCATTTTAGCCATTCTCCTATAACTGGACTTACGGAACTGTGAAATTAAACAGGAGTACAGTGAAGCACACTGCTGTAGAACGAAAACACAAAGGAAAGTACAGAGTATCCATAAAGTGTCACTATCATTTCGAAAGTACGTAATTTCGGAACTATAGATAAACGTGGTTTTTTGTGAAACTTTTTTTTCTTTTGTGAAACGTTTTTTTCTTTGTCATTTGTCGGCAGACCAGGACAAGACGCAATGTGTCATCTGATAGGCAGAATCCAAATCTGTGACAACGGTAGGGCGGCAAGGACACAACCGGGAAAAACAAGCATAAAGAGGTGGTTCAAAACTTCAAACAGGTGGGCCTTGTCAAAAGCCTTCCTCGAAGTTGACGACCACCCGTGTTTTAAGCACGTATTGGCAGAATGCAAATGCAAGCTTTGTTTCAGTGCAACCCCCAGAAGTGAATTCGTCGTGCATAACGTGAAGCAATATCGACTGTAAGTAAAGCCTTACATAAGAGGTTACGCCTCTTTGGTACAAAGTGAATTTGGTCGAAGCGTTGGAGCCAAACGATCGTCCTCGCTGTATGTATTCGTATGTTCAACGCTAGCCTCCATAAATGTTGACCTTTCTGTCTAAATGAGTGCCTATTTTCAGATCAAGCAACGTTCCATATTTCTGGACATTTGAATCGCCACAACGTTACGATTTGGGGCTCCTAAAACCCACTCGACACACATGAACACATCTTTGATACCTTGACGTTTAATGATGGTGCGGCCCGATGCACGATGGGGCCACAGGCCCTTTCTTTTACTTTTAGAGGAAACCATAACGTGAAAAGTTTGCCTGGACATGCTCGAACAGTTCCTTCCACAGATCGAAGAGCTACTGGATGTTCAGCATCTTCGAGCACGACGGTGCACACCTACATTGGAGTTTGAATATGCTGGATATACTGAACGACATTTCCTGGGAGGTGGATGGGTCGTGATAATGCCATCGTGTGGCTTCCACGCTCATTCGATGTCACGCCTTAGACTCCTTTTCGGGGGCCGCGCGGGGTAGCCGAGCGGTCTTGGGCGCCTTGTCACGGTCCGCGCGGATTCCCCCGTCGGAGGTTCGAGTCCTCCGTCGGGCATGGGTGTGTGTGTGTGGTCCTTAGCGTAAGTCAGTTTAAGTTAGATTAAGTAGTAGCAGTTTGGTCCCGTAGGACCTTACCACCAATTTCCAAATTTCCTTTTCGGGGTTACATTGTGACACTGTAATACAGGTGTGCTATCTAAAATATTTGCCCATTATTTTTATTGTAAATATGATGTACTTGATTTGTTCTATAAATCTTCGGATACTATGTGTTAATTAAAAATTCCATATCTGATGTAACCTGTACAAATTATTTTGATGTATTATAACGTATTTAATCTGGATTACTGCCGTTAAGCCAACGGCTTTGCCGCAGTGGTAACTCCGGTTCCCGTCAGATCATCGAAGTTAAGCGCTGCCGGGCTGCGCTAGCACTTGGATGGGTGACCACCCGGTCAGTCCAGCACTGTTGGCCAGCGGGGTGCACTCAGCCCTTGTGAGGCAAACTGAGGAGCTATTTGGTTGAGAAGTAGCGGCTCCGGTCTCGGAAACTGGCATACGGCGGGGAGAGCGGTGTGCTGACCACATGCCCCTCCATATCCGCATCCAGTGACGCCTATGGGCTGAGGATGACACGGCGGCCGGTCGGTACCGTTGGGCCTTCATGGCCTGTTCGGACAGAATTTAGTTTAGTTTTTTACTGCCGTTACACAAAGTTAGGATCGCCAGAGAGTAAAGACTTGCGTAGGAGCGCTGTCTCTGGACGTGAGTGTGCTCGCAGGTTGGTTGTGAGACGTAAGAATGAACACACGCAAATGGCGTGTACTGCCGAGCCTACGTGAGACGAGGTTGTTACTAGTGAGGCAGCAAGAACATGACAAGCGTGGTCAGATATAAGGGGCTCCAATAACATCAACATCCTGCCCATACTGATCATTGCGAATCAAGGTGCCCGTGCTCGCAATGGGTCGTGGGAGCATTGTAGGCGACAACAAAGACGACGGCTTAACACCTGCAACGAACTGTAAAGTTGTCTTATTTTCGTTCACGTTACAAAACTTTGTGAGACATTACCCCGTGACACTCTCAGTGAATTTTATTCTAGTAATAAATGTTGCACATAAAAACTGTAGGTACCTAATCTTGTTATTATCCTCAGTGATTGTCAGCTACTCGGGGTCCCATTGCTTTCCAGTTATTGAATACCAGAGTGTCGTTGTTTAAATAGCTAAAAGAAACGCAATGGAAGGCTGTCATTGCCAGTTTTGTTTGTTTGTTAGAAAGATAATTGAAAATAATTAATAATGAATCATGGATAAGCTAGCAGTATTGTTCAGTAACATTGAGAGACAATGTCATCCTTTCTAATCATGTTAAGACGTAGTAACGTAACTTAAAATTAAGTTCACATATTTCATACACGTGTCCATTGTAGTAACGCTATCGTGTACTGGCTTGGTTCGTATTTCGGCGTTGTCAGCCCGTTGAAAGCCAACAGTTACTTATTTGATACAGTAAATTTTCATAGTAAGCACAATCTGTGCAACCTAAGTGGTGTGCCATGTATATAAATCTAATGCACGTAAGTACACGTTAGTCTGAGGTTACGAAAATTGCTGTCGTAATGAAATACCTACCTTCAGTCATTCACTTACGCTGTAACGAGTTTAAATATTTTTTTTCCAAATTAACGCAGCTCAATTTTCACAATATCAGGCAACTGCTTTCTTTATTCATTATTGTTCTGCAACGTATTTTGTCACCAGAAACGTGTGTCAGCCATCTGTTGACACACGTACAGCCAAACGGTTACTTATTCATTGCTGTCCGCATTGTTGATCAGATAGTGGACAGACAGGGCCCAAGTGGGTTGGCGACGGTAATGATTAATTTTTGTATTACTTCAATTAGACATGTTGTGGACTCTTTGAGCTATCTGGTACTCCGTTTCGTATTTTATGTCAGTAATGGGACTGTTTTTTTTTCTAAGTGTTGAACTAAAATCCAAATAAGTAGAAAGTGCAGGAGTAGAACGGTTGCCCATTATAGCAACTTGTTGTACACTTCTCACCACTAACCGGTCAAATTTTCTTCGGAGAAGATAGTTTTGTCCAAAATCAAATCCATTAGGCGTACGCTACCACGGTCATCTTATCGCATTAAAACATATTAGTAAGTGGGGAGGTTACTATGTGAAGCATCGGGTGTACACAACAGCAGTCAATGACATCACTAATCTTCAATGAAGCAATCACAACTTTTGATGTGAAATGCTGGTACGATGATCTGTCTCTAATAGCTTATTTCAAAATTCGTAGGTGAAAGAATGATGAAAATTTAAACTGGAAAAAGCAGATCTTGGAACTCGCAAAACAACTTAGTTCAGCCACATTTGCACTCAGAATCATTGCAAATTTTGGCGAGAGAAATCAATAAGTTGGCGTATTTTTCATATTTTCATTCAGTAATGTCATATGGAATAATGTTCTGGGTTGACTCGTCTTTAAGAAAGAAATTTTTCATTGCTCAAAAACGTACTGCAAGAATATGTGGTGCTCACCTACGGTCATATTGTAGGCACCTATTTAAGGAACTGGGTTTTCTAATTACTGCTACTCAGTATATTTATGCGCTCATGAAGTTTGTTGTAAATAATCCACTACATTTAAAAAGAAACAATGAAGTACGTAATGACAATGCCATAAGAAATTGTGACATTCATTACTGCACATTAAAGTTGCTTTTAGCACAAAAGGGGTGCACAGCGCTGCAAAACTTACCCAGAGACATAAAATGTCTGACAGAGCGCAAAGAAAATTTATAAACAAACTGGAAAACTTTCTCCTCGACGACTCCTTCTGTTCCATAGAAGAATTTCTATTATTGTAATGTGTGAAAGTTGGTGACTATGTATTACTAACTCGCATCTGCGTATTTAATGATAATAATTGAAGAAACTTTTAAATGTTCAGAGTGTAGCCATATTTACAAATTAATTTGTAATGTGAATGATAAACGACTCGTACCACATCATGACGATTTATAGTGCAAATGATCCAGGGACCATGAAGCAAACCTACTAACTTTGTGGACAGGATGTGAGTTGTTTATTGTGATTTGCAGGAACTTAGAATACAGACTGTTAGAACCTGATCGGTCGTGCTTTAATACTTGGACCTTCTGGAGGACAGTGAGAGAGAACGTGTAAGATGACGCTTAACCGCCTCCCCCGGGCACCCACGCTGCAGATTCGCCGTCTCGTGGGACCGCCCCAGGGTGCCGGCTGCAGCGCCGGTGCATCGATCTGTTGCAAGGTGGCCAGCAGGCTGCAGAAACAAAGGAGCAGCGAGCGGCGGGGAAGACGCCGGAAGCGGTTCGCCTTACGCGAGCGAGATCGGGTTTTAAAAGGTCGCCTCGCGGTGACGTCATCTGGTGCTGCAGCGGGCAGCGAGCGCAGCAACCCAGCTGGCGCCGAGAGCGGTGTCGGGTGAGCGGACCCAACCCAGCACCCAGCATCCGCAGGGGTTCTGGCCCTCCCACACCAGGCCACAACACAACACACTCTGAACTCACACTCTGCACCGTCGTTAGTTCCACCCGCCAGTCGCTGCCCAGTGCAGAGTTTCTTCACGTTGACCTTGAGCCACTGATTCAATGAGACAGACATCGACAGAGCTGCGAGATCTCGCTGTTGCTTTGGGAAGTCTGGGCAAGCTGAGGGGGTTCCCAATGCCACCTAAGCAAGGAAAAAACAGACTTGTTAAAACCGATACCGATATTTCAATTCTGAGTAACAGCTATTTTTCGGTATTTGTTTTTATAACACACGCTATTTTTATTTTTATTAAGACCGAGTAAAACACCGAAATATCAGTTAGCTATAGCAGAAGGGCTAAAATTTTTGGCTTAAAACAAGCAATAAACACATGGCATAGGAAATGGAACAGCACTGATGAGACAATAATGTACCTGTTGCATGGTACGTGTGTATACGCAGTGTGCAAGACTTGACCCATACGGCCTATATGGTAATTTCCCTCCCCCATGAACTATGGACCTTGCCGTTAGCCGGCCGGAGTGGCCGTGCGGTTCTAGGCGCTACAGTTTGGAGACGAGCGACCGCTACGGTCGAAGGTTCGAATCCTGCCTCGTGCATGGATGTGTGTGATGTCCTTAGGTTAGTTAGGTTTAAGTAGTTCTACGTTCTAGGCTACTGATGAGGGGAGGCTTGCGTGCCTCAGCAATACAGATGGCCGTACCGTAGGTGCAACCACAACGGAGGGGTATCTGTTGAGAGACCAGACAAACGTGTGGTTCCTGAAGAGGGGCAGCAGCCTTTTTAGTAGTTGCAGGGGCAACAGTCTGGATGATTGACTGATCTGGCCTTGTAACACTAACCAAAACGGCCTTGCTGTGCTGGTACTGCGAACGGCTGAAAGCAAGGGGAAACTACGGCCGTAATTTTTCCCGAGGGCATGCAGGTTTACTGTATAGTTAAGTGATGATGGCGTCCTCTTGGGTAAAATATTCCGGAGGTAAAGTAGTCCCCCATTCGGATCTCCGGGCGGGGACTACTCAAGAGGACGTCGTTATCAGGAGAAAGAAAACTGGCGTTCTACGGATCGGAGCATGAATGTCAAATCCCTTAATCGGGCAAGTAGGTTAGAAAATTTAAAAAGGGAAATGGATAGGTTAAAGTTAGATATAGTGGGAATTGGTGAAGTTCGGTGGCAGGATGAACAAGACTTTTGGTCAGGTGAATACAGGGTTATAAATACAAACTCAAATAGGGGTAATGCAGGAGTAGGTTTAATAATGAATAAAAAAATAGGAGTGCGGGTAAGCTACTATAAACAGCATAGTGAACCCATTACTGTGGCCAAGATAGACACGAAGCCCACGCCTACTACAGTAGTACAAGTTTATATGTCAACTAGCTCTGCAGATGACGAAGAAATTGATGAAATGCATGATGAGATAAAAGAAATTATTCAGGTAGTGAAGGGAGACGAAAATTTAATAGTCATGGGTGACTGGAATTCGGTAGTAGGAAAAGGGAGAGAAGGAAACGTATTAGGTGAATATGGATTTGGGGTAAGAAATGAAAGAGGAAGCCGTCTGGTAGAATTTTGCACAGAGCATAACTTAATCATAGCTAACACTTGGTTCAAGAATCATAAAAGAACGTTGTATACATGGAAGAATCTTGGAGATACTAGAAGATGTCAGATAGATTACATAATGGTAAGACAGAGATTTAGGAACCAGGTTTTAAATTGTAAGACATTTCCAGGGGCAGATGTGGATTCTGATCACAATCTATTGGTTATGAACTGTAGATTAAAACTGAAGAAACTGCAAAAAGGTGGGAGTTTAAAGAGATGGGACCTGGATATACCGACAAAACCAGAGGGTGTACAGAGTTTCAGGGAGAGCATAAGGGACCAATTGACAGGAAGGGGGAAAGAAATACAGCAGAAGAAGAATGGGTAGCTCCGAGGAATGAAGTAGTGAAGGCAGCAGAGGATCAAGTAGGTAAAAAGTCGAGGGCTGGTAGAAATCCTTGGGAAACAGAAGAAATATTGAATTTAATTGATGAAAGGAGAAAATATAAAAATGCAGTAAATGAAACAGCCAAAAAGGAATACAAACGTCTCAAAAATGAGACCGACAGGAAGTGCAAAATGGCTTAGCAGGGATGGCTAGAGGACAAATGTAAGGATGTAAAGGTTTATCAGCCGGCCGGTGTGGCCGTGCGGTTCTAGGCGCTTCAGTCTGGAACCGCGTGACCGCTACGGTCGCAGGTTCGAATCCTGCCTCGTGCATGGATGTGTGTGATGTCCTTAGGTTAGTTAGGTTTAAGTAGTTCTAAGTTCTAGGGGACTGATGAACACAGATGTTAAGTCCCATAGTGCTCAGAGCCATTTGAACCATTTTGAAGGTTTATCTCACGAGGGGTAACATAGATACTGCCTACAGGAAAATTAAAGAGACCTTTGGAGAAAAGAGGGCCACTTGTATGAATATCAAGAGCTCAGATGGAAACCCAGTTCTAAGAAAAGAAGGGAAAGCGGAAAGGTGGAAGCAGTATATGGAGGGTCTATACAAGGGCGATGTACTTGAGGACAACATTATGGAAATGGAAGAGGATGTAGATGAAGATGAAATGGGAGATAAGACACTGCGGGAGGAGTTTGACAGAGCACTGAATGACCTGAGTCGAAACAAGGCCCCGGGCTCAAATGGCTCTGAGCACTACGGGACTCAACTGCTGAGGTCATTAGTCCCCTAGAACTTAGAACTAGTTAAACCTAACTAACCTAAGGACATCACAAACATCCATGCCCGAGGCAGGATTCGAACCTGCGACCGGAGCGATCTTGCGGTTCCAGACTGCAGCGCCTTTAACCGCACGGCCACTTCGGCCGGCACAAGGCCCCGGGAGTTGGCAACATTCCATTAGAACTACTGACAGCCTTGGGCGAGCCAGTCCTGACAAAACTCTACCACCTGGTGAGCAAGATGTATGAGACAGGCGAAATAACCTCAGACCTCAAGAAGAATATAATAAATCCAATCCCAAAGAAAGCTGGTGTCGACAGATGTGAAAATTACCGAACTATCAGTTGAATAAGTCACAGCTGCAAAATATTAACGCGAATTCATTACATACGAATGGAAAAACTGGTAGAAACCGACCTCGGGGAAGATGAGTTTGGATTCCGTAGAAATGTTGGAACACGCGAGGCAATAATGACCCCACATCTTATCTTAGAAGAAAGATTAAAGAAAGGCAAGCCTACGTTTCTAGCATTTGTAGACTTAGAGAAAGCTTTTGACAATGTTGACTGGAATACTCTCTTTCAAATTCTAAAGGTGGAAGGGGTAAAATACAGGGAGCGAAAGGCTATTTACAATTTGTACAGAAACCAGATGGTAGTTATAAGAGTCGAGGGGCATGAAAGGGAAGCAGTGGTTGGGAAGGGAGTGAGACAGGGTTGTAGCCTCTCCCCGATATTATTCAATCTGTATATTAAGGAAGCAGTAAAGGAAACAAAAGAAAAACTCGGAGTAGGTATTAAAATCCATGGAGAAGAAATAAAAACTTTGCGGTTCACCGATGACATTGTAATTCTGTCAGAGACAGCAAAGGACTTGGAAGAGCAGTTGAACGGAATGGACAGTGTCTTGAAAGGAGGATATAAGATGAATATCAACAAAAGCAAAACGAGAATAATGGAATGTAGCCGAATTAAGTCAGATGATGCTGAGGGAATTAGATTAGGAATTGAGACACTTAAAGTAGTAAAGGAATTTTGATATTTGGGGAGAAAAATAAGTGATGATGGTCGAAGTAGAGAGGATATAAAATGTAGACTGGCAATGGCAAAGAAAGCGTTTCTGAAGAAGAGAAAGAAATTTGTTAACATCGAGTATAGATTTAAGTGTGAGGAAGTCGTTTCTGAAAGCATTTGTATGGAGTGTAGCCACGTCTGGAAGTGAAACATGGACGATAAATAGTTTGGACAAGAAGAGAATAGAAGCTTTCGAAATGTGGTGCTACAGAAGAATCCTGAAGATTAGATGGGTAGATCACATAACTAATGAGGAGGTATTGAAAAGAATTGGGGAGAAGAGGAGTTTGTGGCACAACTTGACAAGAAGAAGAGACCGGTTGGTAGGACATGTTCTGAGGCATCAAGGGATCGCAAATTTAGTATTGGAGGACAGCGTGGCGGTTAGAAATCGTAGAGGGAGACCAAGAGATGAATACACTAAGCAAATTCAGAAGGAAGTAGGTTGCACTAAGTACTGGGAGATGAAGAAGCTTGCACAGGATAGAGTAGCATGGAGAGCTGCATCAAACCAGTCTCCGGACTGAAGACCACAACAACAACAACATGGTAATCTCACACTGTCGTCATTGGAAGTCCAGTGTATTACAGAATGGCACCATCCCTAGTGCGGAAGTATTGTACAAAGTGCGGTATGAGGCAGTACAATGCTCCATTTGCTTTAAAGGCTTAAAAACGGGAGCGGCCACAGTAGTATTGCATCATCATATATGGAGAAAACTTGAAACCTTACTATTTATCCACAGTTTACAATACAAATAGGAAGTAGCTGATCTGCTACTTGTTCTATATAATATGCCTTCATCTGCTTGCAGCGCTTGAAAACGGATAAATTAACACGAAAAATAGAGTTTTTCACCCTCATTTTTCACTCTCCAGCAGTGACTATTCATAAGCCCAAATAGTGGTGCGACCCTCGGTTACAACACTATTTTTAGCAGAGTTTCAGAAAAATTTTAATCAGTAGGAAAGTACTCGTGACTGTTTGTAGCAAAAAAAAAAAAAAAATGGTTCAAATGGCTCTGAGCACTATGGGACTTAACATCTATGGTCATCAGTCCCCTAGAACTTCGAACTACTTAAACCTAACTAACCTAAGGACAGCACACAACACCCAGCCATCACGAGGCAGAGAAAATCCCTGACCCCGCCGGGAATCGAACCCGGGAACCCGGGCGTGGGAAGCGAGAACGCTACCGCACGACCACGAGATGCGGGCGACTGTTTGCAGCATTCAACTACTTTCCACATTTCGAGAGAAGCAGCGAACGGTGAACGGACTAATTCTCTTTTTTTTAATTTGTGTATTTAATTTCATATTTTGATTCTATGCATCATGAAACAGGGAGTAAAAATTTTTCACACTTTGTTCGATAACTAAGTTCATTAAGGAAATAACAGGAATAAAAAAACGAAAATAGGCAGGTTAAATTGGCTTTCATCTACATCTACATCTACATGAATACTCTGCAATTCACATTCAAGTGCTTGGCAGAGGGTTCATCGAACCACAATCATACTATCTCTCTACCATTCCATTCGCGAACAGCGCGCGGGAAAAACGAACACCTTAACCTTTCTGTTCGAGCTCTGATTTCTCTTATTTTATTTTGATGATCATTCCTACCTATGCAGGTTGGGCTCAACAAAATATTTTCGCATTCGGAAGAGAAAGTTGGTGACTGAAATTTCGTAAATAGATCTCGCCGCGACGAAAACCGTCTTTGCTTTAATGACTTCCATTCCAACTCGCGTATCATATCTGCCACACTCTCTCCCCTATTACGTGATAGTACAAAACGAGCTGCCCTTTTTTTGCACCCTTTCGATGTCCTCCGTCAATCCCACCTGGTAAGGATCCCACACCGCGCAGCAATATTCTAACAGACGACGAACGAGTGTAGTGTAAGCTGTCTCTTTAGTGGACTTGTTGCATCTTCTAAGTGTCCTGCCAATGAAACGCAACCTTTGGCTCGCCACAATATTATCTATGTGGTCTTTCCAACTGAAGTTGGCCCGCATCTCGTGGTCGTGCGGTAGCGTTCTCGCTTCCCACGCCCGGGTTCCCGGGTTCGATTCCCGGCGGGGTCAGGGATTTTCTCTGCCTCGTGATGGCTGGGTGTTGTGTGCTGTCCTTAGGTTAGTTAGGTTTAAGTAGTTCTAAGTTCTAGGGGACTTATGACCACAGCAGTTGAATCCCATAGTGCTCAGAGCCATTTGAACTGAAGTTGTTCGTAATTTTTACTCCCTGGTACTTAGCTGAATGGACAGCCTTGAGAATTGTACTATTTATCGAGTAATCGAATTCCAACGGATTTCTTTTGGAACTCAAGTGGATCACCTTACACTTTTCGTTATTTAGCATCAACTGACACCTGCCACACCATACAGCAATCTTTTCTAAATCGCTTTGCAACTGATACTGGTCTTCGGATGACCTTACTAGACGGTAAATTACAGCATCATCTACGAACAACCTAAGAGAACTGCTCAGATTGTCACCCAGGTCATTTATATAGATCAGGAACAGCAGAGGACCCAGGACGCTTCCCTGGGGAACACCTGATATCACTTCAGTTTTACTCGATGATTTGCCGTCTATTACTACGAACTGCGACCTTCCTGACAGGAAATCACGAATCCAGTCGCACAACTGAGACGATACCCCGTAGGCCCGCAGCTTGATTAGAAGTCGCTTGTGAGGAACAGTGTCAAAAGCTTTCCGGAAATCTAGAAATACGGAATCAACTTGAGATCCCCTGTCGATAGCGGCCATAACTTCGTGCGAATAAAGAGCTAGGAGCGTTGCACAAGAACGATGTTTTCTATAACCATGCTGATTACGTATCAATAGATCGTTCCCTTCGAGGTGATTCATAATGTTTGAATACAGTATTCAGAAATAAGTATTGAAGAAATCGATATAACCGGCAACGGGTTGTTTGAGCGATAACTGCCAGCCATAGTGCAACCTAGGAACAAGGCCACGACACACCGTGCATGACGTCAGCACTAGGGGTCGTACCGCTGCGAGAGACGTTTTCAGCTGCTAGTCTATACTAAACTTTACGAACGGAACCCTTGCGTGATCAATTTTTTGTCCGTCCGTCCGACTGCCTGTCTGTCGGTCTGTTAAGAACCGTTTTCCTGAGTAACCGGTAGACGTTCAAGTTCAAATTCGTGTAACATACTAAGGACTGCGGTATCTTGCTGCTAAAAAAATTTAAGTTCTAGGTCAATGCAGTCGCAAGATATGACCATTTATATCACATACACTACTGACCATTAAAATTGATACACCAAGAAGAAATGCTGATGATAAACGGGTATTCGTTGGACAAAAATATTATACTAGAACTGACGTGTGATTACATTTTCACGCAATTTGGGTGCATAGATCCTGAGAAATCAGTACCCAGAACAAACACCTCTGGCCGTAATAACGGCCTTGTTACGCCTGGGCATTGAGTCAAACAGAGCTTGGATGGCGTGTACAGGTACAGCTGCCCATGCAGCTTCAACACGATACCACAGTTCATCAAGAGTAGTGACTGGCGTATTGTGCCGAGCCAGTTGCTCGGTCACAATTGACCGGACGTTTTCAGTTAGTGAGAGATCTGGAGAATGTGCTGGCCAGGGCAGCAGTCGAACATTTTCTGTATCCAGAAAGGCTCGTACAGGACCTGCAACATGCGGTCGTGCATTATCCTGCTGAAATGTAGGGTTTAGCAAGGGTCGAATGAAGGGTAGAGCCACGGGTCGTAACACATCTGAAATGTAACGTCCACTGTTCAAAGTGCCGTCAATGCGAACAAGAGGTGACCGAGACGTGTAACCAATGGCACCCCATACAGTCACGCCGGGTGACACGCCAGTATGATGAAGACGAATACACGCTTCCAATGTGCGTTCACCGCGATGTCGTCAAACACGGATGCGACCATCATGATACTGTAAACAGAACCTGGATTTATCTGAAAAAGTGACGTTTTGCCATTCGTGCACCCAGGTTCGTCGTTGAGTACACCATCGCAGGCGCTCCTGTCTGTGATGCAGCGTCAAGGGTAACCGCAGCCATAGTCTCCGAGCTGATAGTTCATGCTGCTGCAAACGTCGCCGAACTGTTCGTGCAGATGGTTGTTGTCTTGCGAACGTCCCCATCTGTTGACTCAGGGATCGAGACGTGGATGCAAGATCCGTTACAGCCATGCGGATATGATGCCTGTCATCTCGACTGCTAATGATACGAGTCCATTGGGATCCAGCACGGCGTTCCGTATTACCCTCCTGAACCCACCGATTCCATATTCTGCTAACAGTCATTAGATCTCGACCAACGCGAGCAGCAATGTCGCGATACGATAAACCGCAATTGCGATAGGCTACAATCCGATCTTTATCAAAGTCGGAAACGTGATGGTACGCATTTCTCCTCCTGGCACGAGGCATCACAACAACGTTTCACCAGGCAACGCCGGTCAACTGCTGTTTGTGTATGAGAAATCGGTTGGAAACTTTCCTCATGTCAGCACGTTGTAGGTGTCGCCACCGGCGCCAACCTTGTGTGAATGCTCTGAAAAGCCAATCACTTGCATATCACAGCATCTTCTTCTGTCGGTTAAATATCGCCTCTGTAGCATGTCATCTTCGTGGTGTAGCAATTTTAATGGCGAGTAGTGTATTTTGATACTCACAAACTGACTCATCAAAACCCGTAGGGTACTCCCCGTTGGTTCAAAATGGTTCAAATGGCTCTGAGCACTATGGGACTTAACATCTGTGGTCATCAGTCCCCTAGAACTTAGAACTACTTAAACCTAACTAACCTAAGGACATCACACACATCCATGCCCGAGGCAGGATTCGAACCTGCGACCGTAGCAGTCTCGCGGTTCCGGACTGAGCGCCTAGAACCGCTGGACCACCGCGGTCGGCACTCCCCGTTGACCTAGAATCATGACGTTATACAAGAACTAAGGTTTCACTGTACAACTAAAGGAAAAACCTCCAGACGTACGTAATGTTATGGCTCTTGCATTCCGTTTAGGGTGTTCTGACTCTCGAATTAATTTGTTGTTTTCATTTCTGTGAGAGTTCTATGCGGCCAATGACCGGTCAGACACCTCATAATTTTGTAGAAAAAATGGGGCACGAAGAAGTTTTGAACACGGAACTTTCGCTCTGCGGTCCAACACCGTGACCACACAATCACGACGCCGTAGTTCTTGCCATTCGCTCGATGTTGCACATCTTGAGCTTGGACCGTTCACTATTTCTATTTTGTTCCTTTTTTCACAGTTTTGTACATCATCTTCTTGTTTTCAAGCTTGATATGTGTTCAGTTTTGGCGGGCCATCCACTGTGCCATCTTACCACTACATTTGAGGGTTGTGCGATGGCGAGTTTCCCTTGTAAGTACATGCAATCAAAAGATATTGCTATATGTGTCACATTTTGCTCGTCAAAATCAGTAGTGTACTTTCCACAGAGCTGGAATAATAAAATTTGGCACTAAGCAACGTTTCAGATCCGAAAATTATTAATTTGTGATTACTTTACACGAAAAAAGTTGGTTTTTTTGGCATTTTATATCCGACTGTCTGTCAGCCCATCTGTTAACGCCCTTCTTCTCGGAATGTGTGGATGTATAAAGTTAACATTCATGTCACAAACTGAGACCCGTGGTCCCTTGGAGGTGTAAAAAATTTAAGCTTCTAAGTCAACACAGCCAGAAGATACTGTCATATATGTTGCGTATTTTGATACTCCTAAACGCACTCATAAAAACCTATTTGGTACTTCCCGTTAACCTAGAATTATGAAATTTAGCGAGAAGCGCGATTTTACAGTACAAGTAAAGAAAAAAAAAAAACGAAAACTGTTAATTTGTAATGGTATCACACGGCAGTCTCGGAATTCCCGGGACCGATATCTGGCTATTATCGATGTCGATACCAGACGGAAATCGTTGAGATTCTCGATCCGCATCTGCCAAAGCAGAGTTACTAAACCTCACAAAAGAAGACGAAGTTAATATTCCAGAATTCGAATCAAGAACAGCTGCCAACGTGAGTAACGTAAAAGTAAATATCCTCGGAGTAATGAAGCAACTGAGGTCACTTAACGAAACCAAGTATTCTAGTCCAGACTATATACCAATTAGGTTCTATCAGAGTATGCTGATGCAATATCTCCATACTTAACAATCATATACAACCGTTCGCTCGACGAAAGATCCGTACCCAAAGACTGGAAAGTTGCACAGGTCACACCAATATTCAAGAAAGGTAGTAGGAATAATGCACTAAATTACAGGCCCATATCATTAACGTCGACATGAAGCAAGGGAATTCAGATTGATTCCGTATTTCTGGATTTCCGGAAGGCTTGTACCACACAAGCGGCTTGTAGTGCGTGCTTATGGAATATCGTCTCGGTTATTTCACAGGGTCCGAGATTTTCTGTCAGAGAGGTCACAGTTCGTAGTAACTGACGGAATGTCATTAAGTAAAACAGAAATTATTTCTGGCGTTATAGGCCCTTTGCTGTTCCTTATCTATATAAACGATTTGGGAGACAATCTGAGCAGTCGACTTAGGCTGTTTACAGATGACGCTGTCGTTTATCGACTAATAAAGTCATCAGAAGACCAAAACAAATTGCAAAACGATTTAGAAAAGATATCTGTATGGTGCGAAAATTGGCAATTGACCCTAAATAACGAAAAGTGTGAGGTCATCCACATTAGTACTAAAAGGAATCCGTTAAACTTCGATTACATGATAAATAAGCCCAATCTAAAGGCCGTAAATTCCACTAAATACCTAGGAATTACAATTACGAATAACTTAAAATGGAAGGAACACACAGAAAATATTGTGGAGAAGGCTAACCAAAGGCTGTGTTTTCTTGGCAGGACACTTAAACGTAACAGATCTACTAAGGAGACTGCCTACACTACGCTTGTCCGTCCTATTTTAGAATACTGCTGCGCGGTGTGGGATCCTTGCCAGATAGGATTGACGGAGTACATTGAAAAAGTTCAAAGAAGGGCAGGACGTTTTGTATTATCGCGAAATAGGGGAGAGATTGTCACTGAAGTGATACAGGATTTGGGCTGGAAATCGCTAAAAGAAAGGCGTTTTTCGCTGCGACGGGATCTTCTCAAGAAATTCCAGTCGCCAACTTTCTCCTCCGAATGCGAAAATATTTTGTTGACACTGACCTACATAGGGAGAAACGATCACCACGATAAAATAAGGGAAATCAGAGCTCGTACGGAAAGATATAGGTGTTCGTTCTTCCCGCGCGCAATACGAGATTCGAATAGTGAAGGTGATTCGATGAACCTCTTCCAGACACTTCAAGGTGATTTGCAAAGTATACATGTAGATGCAGATGTACGGAACGAATGCCGGACATTTGCCACAACGGACATTCGCCAAGACCAGAGATTTGCCACACTTGCCACTTCGCCAGGTAGCTTGAGTAGCGATCCCTCAGGTAAGGGACGCCCTTCCTCGTACTTCTGTCCGCTTTCAAACCGACATCACCGCATCTTACTCGATACAACCAGTACGTAAGGGACCTTCTCCTTCGACATCTTGGCGAAATACAGAGCTTCTTTTCCGAAATCGAAATATTTATAACTTTTGGGAAACGAAAGCATTACCGAGGATTATGTCAGTATGTAATTAGTTCAGCCAAGTATAAATATAGATCCCTCTGTCTGTACGGTAGCTTCCTTTCACGCTTACTGATTGCGATGGAAAGAGTCCATCGCCATGGGAGCAACAATAAAGGAACGATGTAAAAAGAATGCCAATGTACACTAATAATTTCTTTTTGATCACTGCATTTGTGTCTACTTAATTACTACAACTGCAAGCCCAAAAGACAATAAGGAAAGAAGAAATGGGTATGTGAATGTTTGAAAATAAGAACGACATACTCCATATTAATTTACTCTCTAAAATCCGATATCCCTTGCGGCAAAACATTAGCTAATAAAGTGTAATGGGACAATACTCAAAACATGACTGAAAATACGTCCACTAAATAGAGATAAGAACATCTATGATTGACATGTCATCTAAAGTCGACGTATAATTTTAAAATGTTATAAATAAGGAAATGTAGTAATACAGAATGTATGCTTGTAACGTAGCGCGACTGCTACGGTCGCAGGTTCGAATCCTGCCTCGGGCATGGATGTGTGTGATGTCCTTAGGTTAGTTAGGTTTAAGTAGTTCTAAGTTCTAGGGGACTGATGACCACAGCTGTTAAGTCCCATAGTGCTCAGAGCCATTTGAACCATTTTTGAGCTTGTAACGCACGTTGTTGTTCCACATTGTTTGGCTCTGGTATGTACAGGGTCACAGAGGAAGCATCCCAGGTTTTGGAGGGAAAAGCCGTAATTGTAATGGACTGCACTACAACAGAAAGAAAGATGCACAACTTAAGGAAAAATAATGTAATGAGTGTTCCAGCTCACAAGCGACATTGAAGCATGGAGTTCCTTTGACTTAGTATGGGCAGAGGTTATATTCGACAACCGGAATAAATTAATAACTGGCTCCTTTTACCTATCCCCGGTCTCAGATGAAACAGTTGCCGAACAGTTCAAAGAAAACTTGAGTCTCATCACAAATAGGTACACTACTCATACAATTACAGTTGGCAGTGACTTCAATCTACCTTCCGTATGTTGACAAAAATACATTTTCAGCCCCTATTGTAGATAGAAAAAAAACTTCCGTAATTGTTCTAAATGCTTTTTTAAAAATTATTTTGAACAATTAGTTCACGAGACCACACAAATTGTAAGTGGTTACGAAAACACAGTTGACCTCTTAGCCACAAATAATCATGAGCATCACGACGGATACAGGGATTAGTGAACACACAGTCGTAGCGAGGCTCAATTCCGGTAATAAAGAAATTCACCAAAACTAAACGCGAAATATATCTATTTATAAAAGCAGCTAAAATTTCGGTTGACGTCTTTCTAAGAGACAGTTTCCAATCCTTCCAAACTATGTAAGTGAAGACCATATGTGGCTTAAGTTCAAAGAAATAGTATCAACAGCACTCGAGAGATTCATACCAAATAAATTAATAAGAGACGGAACTGATTCCCCATGGTACACAAAACACGACAGAAAGTTGCTGCAGGGGCACCGAAAAAGGCACGTATAATTTAGACGAACGCAAAATCTCCAAGATTGGCGACGTTTTACTGAGGCTCTAAATTTGGTGCGGATTTCAATGCGAGATGCATTTAATACAGGGTGGCGCACGAAATGTGTTACCATTTTGTTTTTTAATATAAACTTTATTGTCAATACAATCTGAAAGGAACATATAGTACAATGAAGAGCCGTCAATGGAGATTTTTTCTAACTCAGTACATGCTCAATATGTCCACCATTTCGTTTGCTAACTTCCTTCGAACGAACACTGAAGTTAGTGATTACCCTACGGCACATGTCTTCCGTAATTTCATTGCAAGCTTGAAGAATAAGTCTTATGAGCTCCGTTAAATCACGTGGACGTTTCGGGAAAATTTTTTCCTTTAGGTACCCCAAAGAAAAAAGTCACATGGATTGAGGTCTGGACTATTGGCGGGCCAATTTTGTCCATCATTGAAGCGACCTGGAAACCTGAGTGAAATGATCCGCATGTCGAAATGCTCGTGTAAAAACTCCAACGCAGTGTTTGCAGTATGTGGCCTTGCTCCATCCTGCATGAACCACTGCGTGTTGAAGGGCAAGGCAGTAGCAAGAAGTTGTGGAATGAAGCTATTGCGAAGGATGCTCAAGTAACGCTCGCTGTTCACAGTTTCTTCAAAGAAACAGGGTCCAATAAGTCCGTGACTGGAAATTGCTGCCCACGCTGTAATCCTCGGAGCATTATGTTGTCGTTCATGAAGCAGTTGTGAGTTTCCAGTGGCCCAAAACTGTACATGTGGTTTGTTAACTACACCATCTAAATGAAAATGCGCCTCGTCTGAAAACAGAACGTTGTTGAGAGTTTCTTCCCTATCCTCCCCCCCCACTGAGCAAACAGTAGACTCTGCTGCTTGGTTCTTCAGTGAGCTTCTGTGCACAGGTCATCTTGTGTGGGTACATATGGAGGTCACTTTTAAGAATGCGTTGAAAGGAGCGTCTGGATATTCCCAGCTGCACTGCTGCCTTTGTATACGATTTCCCGGGACTTCTCTGTACAGCAACTCGTACCGCTTCAATATTCTCCGGCGAACGAACAGGCTTAGGCCGAGGTCGCTTCGCTTCCAATACTGTTCCTTCCTGTACAAATTTATCGTACAACCTGTGGATGGTCTTCTTGCAAGGGACCCATCGTGTTTTAAACTGTTGTCGAAAACGCCTCTGAGTCATAACAAGGCTTTTCGTTTCATGAAAAATTAACACAATTGCCGATCGTTGCTGTATCGTCAGTCTTCCATTGTCAGCCATTGCTGCTTACTAGTCTCCTAGCGGCAGTATCGTGAATTACACGTCATTTCGTAACTCATTTGTTTTTCCAAGCTCTGCTGGTACTGCTGTAGAGATGCCAGCGGGATATCTAAAGTGCGTCGTAAACTGTGAAAGAAACAATTGGTAACACATTTCGTGCGCCACCCTGTAGTTTCCACAACGAAACTCTCTCTAGAAATGTGGCGGAAAATCTAAAGAGATTCTGGTCCTATGTTAAGTAAACCAGCGGAAAGGATCAGTAAGTACCTTTACTGCGCGACAGCGACGGTAATGTTACTGATGACAGTGCTACTAAAGTGGAGTTACTAAATGCAGTTTTCCGAAATTCCTTCACCAAAGAAGACGAAGTAAATATTCTAGAATTCGAAATGAGAACGCCGCGCGGGATTAGCCGAGCGGTCTGGGGCGCTGCAGTCATGGACTGTGCGGCTGGTCCCGGGGGAGATTCTAGCAGTGGGGTCTCTTCACGGCACTGCCCCCTCCCACCCTTTTTTTCATGTCCCCTGTTGGGTCACTGATAATAGCACTGAGTGTGCAGAAATCTTAACACAAAACTCCCATACTCCGATGTAAGAAAGACAAATAAACCTATTCCCTGAGTAGAAACACTGATAAAAACTTAACAATTCTTCTTGAATCACACGAATACTTTGAAAGTCGAACACGAGTAATTCTGAACAAAATGTTTTGAAAAAAAACCCTATTCGTGTAACATAGAAGTTTCGGATGCAAGGTAATAGTAAATACGAATAAGAACACACGTGACTTTTAATGATCTTCTGTTCGTTCTCGTTCAAGTTGGTGTAGTAGTTCCACATATTTAACCGACACCCATTCTTTCAACAATGATCTTTAGCATTGTTGCCGTAGTGCTTCTTGTGGTTGCGATACGTGCTGATTTTTGCGTATTCACACTTCATGTAAACGCGGAATTCTATCTCGTTGTCTGACCCAAGTTTGTTGATGACATAACTAACATATTTTTCCCAGTAACCAACTAATGGCGTTGGTTTTTAATTTCGGAAAGTACGTCATGTCTGGTCTCAGGAGGAGCGATGGTGTCATATATTCCGTCGAGGATCTGGTGAGAAAGACGATTTGTTGCCTGATCCAATTCCAGTTATTCACATTGCCGCCACATGTGAACCTGTGGATGAGTGTCTCCACCAGACTGTGTTTTCCACAAAGGTTTGTCTGGTTTAAACCGATCCCATATAGTCTCTCGTTGGTGCTGATGACATTGTTAACTGTTTTGTACCATGCGGAAATAGCGTCTGTAGATAGCCCGGCATAGTGGATGTTCCGTCATACAGCTTTCCAGTCACATTTAGAGAATTTCTTTTCAATTTTGTTTCTGCCCTCATTTAACTTCCTTTAAAGTATGATGTCGCGCGCTGTAATACATGTGTTGCTTCTGATTTCGTCACTAAGATAACTTGCTTCGAGGAAAAAGTTCCTCACATACTGCAGGCGGGCATTAATCCTTCACACATCAATCGGTGCTTGCAGGCTATGGGGTGTCACAGCCTCAAAGAGCTGAGTATATGGAAAGTCCGTTTGTGGAACAGAGCAGACGCTTTATTTCGAATATCCACCAAACCGAGGCCCCCATGTCTGAAATACAGTATAACGGTAGTCGCACCAACCCTGAATATGTCTCCTCGCCATAAGTAATTGGTAACAGTGGACATGATCGCTTTCGCTACTAGTTTGGGGATTGGAAATACCTGCGCATTGAAATACGCTTCAGACAAAATGCAGGAGTTGATGAATCTGACTTTTTGCACCTGGTCCATAGTTCGATGGATGTTCTCCATTACAGCACCATGAATTTCCTCCTAGTTTCCGTCCAGTTAAAAGCAGCCATCTTCATCGGACATGCCATTTAGGTTATTCCCAAAGTTTTATTTTTGTTGTCTTGTTTTGCCCATGCCATCCGGAGGTGATCTAGGCCCCTCAGCCGGCCAGGGTGGCCGAGCGGTTCTAGGCGCTACAGTCTGGAACCGCGCGACCGCTACGGTCGCGGGTTCGAATCCTGCCTCGGGCATGGATGTGTGTGATGTCCTTAGGTTAGTTAGGTTTAAGTAGTTCTAAGTTCTAGGGGACTGATGACCTCAGAAGTTAAGTCCCATAGTGCTCAGAGCCATTTGAACCATTTTTAGGCCCCTCATTCAATATTTTACTTTTGTTTTCATTTGTTGTCGCTCCCGACGGATAGTTTACCGTATTTACTCGAATCTAAGCCGCACTTTTTTTCCGGTTTTTGTAATCCAAAAAACCACCTGCGGCTTAGAATCGAGTGCAAAGTAAGCGGAAATTCTGAAAAATGTTGGTAGGTGCCGCCACAACTAACTTCTGCCGTCGAATATATGTAGCGCTACACAGGCATGCTTTGCAGGCACAAAGAAAAATACTGGCGCCAAAACCTCTGCGTCAGTAAATTTAAAAAAAGGGGTGGGAAACGAGCTTTTTCTTCCTCTGCCCCGAGTTTCGACCACTGCATTTTCATACATTATCCATCGAAGTAAATACAAATTGCTTATTGTTCATCTTCAAATGTTGCAGCGTTTCAATGTACTACGAAAATCCGACTGGCAAGACTGTTAGGGATGTTTGTCAATACGGCCAACTCTACGTTCTGAATTTTTTCCTACCTGTGAGATGAGATGGTTGCTAATAGGAACTTTTATGAATTGTGAATCACATGCAGTATTCTCTTCACCATAAGAATAATGCGAATATAAACATTTTGCCATGTATTCTTTCGTGTTTGCTGCTACCTCATTTAAATTCTGTCTGCCTAATAAACTACGAAACTAGAGTGAGACAAAAGCAAACGCGGAAGAATATACATATCATGTCATGTTTATATTCGTATTATTCGTATGCGTAATAGTGATACAGTCAGAAATGAAGCACGGCAATTGACTAGATTTTTAAATCTAAGATGACTCTAATTTCTGTGCAGAATGTAATGTACTAAAGAGGCATCTGCAAAGATTTTCAAATGGAGAAAAATTTTCGCTAAACTCTCGTTTAGAACATCTTCTATCATACGCAGTCTATTATTTGGTTCTTGTTGATCATTATCAAAGAAAGCAGCAGTGTAAGTAACAACAAATAGCAGTCTCTTGCCATTGTTTCGCTAATGAGACGATTCCCCCCCCCCTCTCTCTCACTCTCTCTTTTATTAATTGTAAGCGGCGGTAGCACGCACAAAAGCAAGCCATGCCATGAGCGGCGACAGACCGTAAATACTCATTATCAGAATGCGACAAACAATGCGTGACACAGTACAGTAATGCATCTTCAGCTTAGAGTGACATAAACACCTATAAAATTGAGAACGGCACTTATCAGATCAAAGAAAAATAAGCAATCAATTCAAACCAGGCAAAGCACGTGAAAAATGAAGGGTACCCGTATAAATACGGACGGAGCGCCTGACACACAGCAATGGCTACCTGGTAAAGCTTAACTTCTAAGCTTACGACTCGAACCAAACTACTGTAGCTGTATCGTCATTTATTCGACCTAAATTGTGTCTCATATTACAATGGACCAACACTGTTTCGACTTGGAGGTGTGGCCTAAAACTTTTCTCTCCCCTTGAATTTCGAGTCTCAAATTTCAGGTGCGGCTTAGATTCGGGAAATTTTTTTTTCCTTGATTTCGAGTCTCATTTTTCAGGTGCGGCTTACATTCGAGTGCGGCTTAGATTCGGGTAAATACGATAGGTTAAGTAGCGTGTAAGCTTAGGGACTGATGACCTTAGCAGTTAAGTCCCATAAGATTTCACACATATTTGAACATTTTTTTGAAATGAGAACCGCTGCAAACATGATGTGGGAGGAGGAGGAGGGGGGAGACAAGGGACCCAACCCTTCGGAGCAGGTAAAATCGTGGCAAATGTCCGCACACCGTACGGAGCCCTCAGAGCACGAGTCGTGCTGCTGCTGCGCTTGATACGCGGTGTCTGGTTTAAAAAGACGCGCATAGAGGGGCCGGGAGACGTACGGGGCACAGCGGCGTCGCCACGAGCAGGGGCGCCTCACAGCTGTTCGCAGCCGGCGGCAAAGGCGATGCGGGCGCGCGCAGCTGCCGTAGGGGGCGGTGGCAGCGGGGGAGGGCGCCGCCTCGCCTTCTAATCACCCAAAACACGAGGGCAATGTGCTGTGAGAGCTGGCACGCGTTATGCTCGAGTGAATACCTTTTGACAAACGGACATCTCTGCCTACTGACACGGTATCGAACTAATAGTAACGATACGTTACTAATGAGTTGTAGCGACAGAAAAGTATCGTGAATGAGATTTTCACTCTGCAGCGGAGTGTGCGCTGATGTGAAACTTCCTGGCAGATTAAAACTGTGTGCCGGACCGATACTCGAACTCGGGACATTTGCTTTCGCGGGCGAGTGCTCTACCAACTGAGTTTTAATCTGCCAGGAAGTTTCATATCAGCGCACACTCCCATTCTGGAAACATCCCCCAGGTTCGCAGGAGAGCTTCTGTAAAGTTTGGAAGGTAGGAGACGAGATACTGGCAGAAGTAAAGCTGTGAGGACGGGGCGTGAGTCGTGCTTGGGTAGCTCAGTTGGTAGAGCACTTGCCCGCGAAAGACAAAGGTCCCGAGTTCGAGTCTCGGTCCGGCACACAGATTTAATCTGTCAGGAAGTTTCATATCAGCGCACACTCCGCTGCAGAGTGAAAATCTCATTCTGGAAACATCCACCAGGCTGTGGCTAAGCCATGTCTCCGCAGTATCCTTTCTTTCAGGAGTGCTAGTTCTGCAAGGTTCGCAGGAGAGCTTCTGTAAAGTTTGGAAGGTAGGAGACGAGATACTGGCAGAATTAAAGCTGTGAGGACGGAACGTGAGTCGTGCTTGGGTAGCTCAGTTGGTAGAGCACTTGCCCGCGAAAGGCAAAGGTCCAGAGTTCGAGTCTTGGTCCGGCACACAGTATTAATCTGCCAGGAAGTTTCAGAAAAGTATCGTACTCACTATAGCATCGACAGAAATATATCGAAACCTCGAGATATCTTTACTTACCTAAACTACTATTTAAAGACAAGTTCTTGTTACCAAAATCTCGAAAAGTTCTTGACAAGTTTATTTCAAATTTTTACACGATACTCTAATAAACATTAGGATGTATGTAGGCTACTTACGTTTCAATATACAGGGTGGGGTACATAAGTGTCCCGGAGAACAGAAGTACAGGGTACAAAGAAACACAACAAAGGAAACACAGTGCAGACCTGACTATAGCAGACGTTGAATGTGACCTCCTTTCATCTCTTGACCCTGGTTAGCAAGCTGCTCAAGGCGGATCGAAGTTGGACTGCTGGAACTGCTGCAGTTTCGTCCGAAACGTTCTGAAGACTTTTTCTTTTTCACTAGCTGCTTATTTTTTATGGCCCACCGTCTAATTTCTTATGGTGGGTAGTATGTTGCCACTTGGCCGCTGTGACTGGGTCCGGGGTCCGGTTTGACTGAAAGTAACACCACCCCGGCTCCCGTCCCCACTCACACCGTTGCCCGCGTCCCGCCACGTGGAGGCGGACTCTATTTGTTTACATCCATTTGATATCTTTTTTTGTGCAGCATTAGAACAACTTATAACTAATACAAAATCAAGTGAGATATTAATAAACAAAACGGAATTAAATATTTAGAAAGAAGGAAGGAAGAGAATTAAATAGAGAAGAGAGAGGTATAATATTGCCCGTCACCTGGTTGTGGGCGGCGGCCCGGGTCTTGGAACGACCCTCAAGACGCTTGCCATCGCTCACCACGCCGTTAACATCTACCATCCTAAAAACTAACTTAACTAGAAGAGATTAGAGTACGTTAAAGCTAGAAACTAAGACTAAGACCTCCATGTCCAGCGTGCTAAACTATTTACGATATACGAGTACAATAGAGAGGTAACTCATTTTGTGCTTGGCTCAAAGTTGCTAATGAAATGGTTCTTGTGGTAATAGTAATAAAGGTAATGACGCTAACGGTTTGTGTTGAGCCTACAAGGCTCCTAGTAGAGTACATCAGGCGCAAGCACCTCCCGGCCCCTCCGACAACACGACCTGAACGGTGGTTTTCCCCAGTCTACCATAGGTATCCGTCGGGATGGGCTCAAAAGAGAGGGACCACAATTAAGATCCTTCCATGCAGACTGTGCGCTGCCTCTTAACGGAAGGTGTAGGTCCCTTGAAGAGGTACCTAGCTTTAAGCTCTTATTAGACATGGAGGCACTGTTAACTATTTACATATAATGTGCAATCTGTTTTTAGGATTGTGTGACTTGTGCAACTCTTGTCGGCAGTTCCACTCTGTACTTTGAAGTTGACTTGGTTGACACTATGGATCATCCGCGCTGGACGCTTCAATATCTGTGTTGGTGCCCTGGTCTGTATCTGTTTCTTCTTCATCACTCGTAGTGCTAATCATATCTGTGTCCCCCGGGGCATCATGATGTCTGTTTGGACCGACTTGCCTTCGGTAGGGTCTGTTGCGCAAGTATTCTATTTGTTGGATCTTCGAGATTTCGTCAGTTAGTTGGTTGAGTTCAGTCCACCTTTCCGGGTCGCGTATTATGGCATGTAGTTCGTTCTGTGTGTTCAGGCGATTTATGTGTACTGTGTGTCTTGTGTTCGTGCGTTGTCCGCAGAAGAAGACAGTATGTTCAGGGGAACCTTCTTCCCCGCATGTGCATCTATTAGTCTGCTGCAGCCTTGAAGACTATGAGGGTTGTTGCGATACGGCATAGACCTGAGGGATCCCCACACAAGGTAATCGCACACTCATAGGCCAGATGACCTGGGTGGCCGGCTAGGACCGCGATCAGAGTGACCTCTGCTAATAACTCTGTCAGGTATGATGATTGTGTAATTGTGCTCCAAGGCTCGGTCGGCTGTGTGGGCAATTGTTCCATTCTGTTGGAAGTAAGTGTACTACACGGGCTGTGATTATAAGCATACACTCAAGTCCAATCGTATCCACTCGTCCTGGACACTTTTAACTGTCGCACCCTGTATATGTATTACAAATACTTATGTAGTATGTAAACCGGAAACGTAATTACCAAAAATCAAAAAAAGTTCTTGATCAATTCCGAATTTTCAAGCGATACCCTAATAAATGTTTGGACAAACTTATGCTTCATATTTTTTCAGTACATATATAAATACATGTATACTGCACAAAGAGGAAATATTGTTACCAAAAGTATCGAAAAGTTCTTGACAGATTTACTTCAAATTTTTACACAATTTCCCAATAAAAGTTCTGAAGAATATGTCCTACGTGTGTTTTCAATTTACAGAGAGTAACACGTATATACAGTATATGCAGATATATACAGTACTGAACAACGGTACATCAGTATTTACTTCATTTGCAGACTAATAGTTATAGCTATTGGCAGTAGTACGATGGGGTACCCCAAAATAAAAAATAAAAAAAAAACAAAAAAAACGGGGTAACACTGCCGTGGGCGGAGCTTGTGTAGTACACATTTCTGCCGCTAGGTGTGTATATGGCTCTGAGCACTATGGGACTTAACTTCTGAAGTCATCAGTCCCCTGGAACTTAGAACTACTTAAACCTAACTAACCTACGGACATCATACACATCCATGCCCTAGTCAGGATTCGAACCTGCGACCGTAGCGGTCGCGCGGTTCCTGACTGTAGTGCCTAGAACCACTCGGCCTCTCCGGCCGGCTAGGTGTGTATATCGCAACTCATTGCCAGTTCAGTGCCGCCTGTGTTGTCGACCTGGAGCGCTGTTTTGTTGTTGTTTAGTTTTTTATAATGGTAAGTTTAAGCGAACAACGTTCAGCTGTGAAATTTTGTTTCCTACTCAGTAAAAATGCTACTGAAACTGCTTTAATGTTGAAAACAGCTTAGCAAGATGACGCCATGGGAAAAACGCAAATGTACGAGAGATTTGCTCGATTTAAGAATGGCGACATGTCGATTGATGACTTAACGTCGTTCTGGACGTCCATCAACTGCCCGAATCGACGAAAATGTTGAAAAACTTCGAGAGCTTGTGCTCACAGACCGTCGACAGACAATTGATCAACTGTCAGAGATTAGTGGGTTATCTCGGAGCTCAGTTCAGCGAATTTTAACGGAAGATTTGGGAATGGAAAGTGCTGCTGCCAAGTTTCTTACTCGGGTTAAGATTGACAATCAAAAGAAACGTCGAGTTGAAACATATCGTGCTTTGAAACAACAGCTTCAAACTGATCCAGATTTTCTGTCAAACATCATTACTGGTATGGTTACGAGCCAGAAACAAAGCACCAGTCAAAACAATGGAAGACGTCATCGCCTCCCCATCCAAGAAAATGTCTTCAAAACAAACACCAAAACAATGCTGATTTGCTTTTCTGATGCCAAGGGCGTAGTTCTTTCACAGTTTGTTCCCCCAGGTCACATCGTCAATCAGATCTTTTACTTGGAAGTTTTAAGAAGATTGCAGAACAATGTTCGTCAAAAAATATCCCATTTGTGGCAGATAGGAGACTGGTTCTTCCATCACGACAACGCACCTGCACACACAGCCATCGGTTACAGTTTTTTTGCAAACCTGACTCTGTGCGACTTTTTCTTATTTCCACGCATGAAAAGGGGCATGAAAGGACACCGATTTGGCTACATTGAGGAAGTCAGGGATAAAACGAGACCGGAGTTGTCCGATATTTCTAAAGATGACTACAAAAAATGTTTCGAACATTGGAAGCACCGGTGGGACAAATGTATTAGTTGTGATGGACAATATTTTGAAGTAAATGAGGCTGTTTCGTAAACAGTCTGAAACTATTTAGCTTTTAAAAATAATTCTGGTTTTTTTTTTTTTTTTTTTTCTTTTTGGGTACCCCTTCGTATGTTTGCATACACGTGGCAAGAGCAAGCCATTAATGCTTTATATATATATAAGGCTCACCGGCCTTTGACCATCTTCTTCTGTGTGGATGCACAAATAGTACCCGAACTCTTACGGAAATAGGCAAAAAGCCGCGAGTAATGAGTATAATGGGCAGAGGCACTATGAATATAGTGCGAGACAATAATTTGGGAATGTTGGTCTCACGGGAGGCGTGCCAGAGATAAGTTGAAAGGTCTCTGTTGGATTCCTTTCATGTAATTTCTTAAATCTGTTGTCATTTACGGCATAAATTCCACTTCTAAATTTACTGTGGTGTTTCTGACTACCTGGGAGGAGACTGAGCAGTGAAACGTGTTACTTTTACACATAAACAAGAACGATCTGTCACACTACTACACTTTAAAACACAGTTTATATGTAATTCATGTCACACAGTCTCATACGGAACCTACATCCGCTTTCTTTTATATACTGTATATGATAAGATACTGTCATCCCCCTTCCCTTCTGTGTGAGAGGATGAATGAGCAAATGTATTTCTAGTTGCATGCTGGATGGTAGCAGACAAGCCTGTCTGCTAGAGAACAGTAGGACCAACGTAGGAACAGGTAGCTACGCTTTCTAAAAGCAAAGAGGTTTCTATCCTTAGTATGGTCCTGTCCGTCGCTTGTCATGTTGGTATAGGAAGCTGCCTCTCTGGTCACTTCCGTTTTGTATACGGAAGCACCCTTGGTAGGAGCTATAAAATAAATTAATTAATTAAAATAAAATATAATATTAATTATTAATTATGTATTATAGTGATTGGTTGTAATTAATATTTGCTTATCTGGAACGTGGACGTTTAATTATTTGGTATCAGACGCTTGACAATTGCTTTTTCGTAAATGCAATGTTATTCGTAGTTGACCGTGAAATAAGACTCAAATAATCGGACTTCGTATTTAAATCGTTTCCAAAGACTGCTGCGGTAGGTGCGGACTCAAAATCTAAATCTCAATATTAGAATAATTTGCCATCCATGTCAATACGTCGTACAGAGGTGACTGTCTACTAAACATAAAAAAGTTTACACAGTTAGTTAAATCAGATATATTCAACGAATAAGCCTACAGTTAAATAATTCAACTTACTTTCATAAATATAGATTCTTTACTGTATCGAGTGCCTAGTAAGATTGCAACTCGCAGTGTTCTTATATAACATCAAATATGGCGGTGTGCCAGTTAATAAAATATACGTGCTTCCAGCCTCAGCTATTCCTCTCGACCTCCTCCTTCTTAATCAAACATAAGAGTGTCATAATTGTATTTTGTTTTATCAGCGGCATAGCGCTGCAGTTCTGTGCCATAGGCTTTATTTATTTGTCAGAGATTAATTATTTAATTAAGATTTCGCGTTTCCGAGGAAACTCACGCACGGCATGCAAATGTGCCTTTATATTGCCCCCTGAATTGCGAGGCGAAAGGACACACCTGCAGGCGAGCAATTCACCTAAAGACACAAGAAAATCTAAGTCCACTAGCTCTGTGTAAGATGAGTGTGTTTGCATGTCTTGAATGTCATTGTCAAGTACTAACTGAACCTTGTACCCTGTACAGTGTTTGTCATGCTTTAGAGTTCTCCTGTCCAGGTCAATAATAATTACACTGCTTTTATCATTTAAAATACATTTAACTTTGGAGAAGTCTATAATGCAGTCCTTCTCGCTCATAATATCTAATCCTAATACGCAATTTGTCACAAGGTTTTGTACAACCAGGAATGGCCATTGTACGGTTCCATTACCTATTTTAATGTTTACAAAAACTTGCTTCTTAACCCTACATGACTTATTACCTAGAGCAGTAGTTATTTTACAGTGTTGGGCAGGAAACTCAAGCACAGGCTCCAATCCACACATCTTTTTATAGAAATTAAAAGACAAAACGCTCAAAGCTGCACCTGTATCTAAGATAATAGTAGTTGGAATCACACCTACTACACCAGTAGTAGATGCTAAAACAATTTCATTTGTGTTTGAACGACATTGTGTACTGTCTTGCAAAAGTTCATCTGATATATTCTCATTGTGGTTGTATCTTATAAATAAAACAGGTAGTTTTTGTTTAGAATTATTAGGCAAATCAATATTTTGTTGTTCAATGGTGGTGTCAAATAACTGATTAACATTGAAGGCGCCCCCCAAGAATTCTTCAGCCACGACCCGGGGCATAGAAGTGACTGTTTCTAGTTTGTTGTTGTAGCCGTGCGGTTCTAGGCGCTACAGTCTGGAACCGAGCGACCGCAACGGTCGCAGGTTCGAATCCTGCCTCGGGCATGGATGTGTGTGATGTCCTTATGTTAGTTAGGTTTAATTAGTTCTAAGTTCTAGGCGACTGATGACCTCAGAAGTTAAGTCGCATAGTACTCAGAGCCATTAGAACCATTTTCTAGTTTGTTGGGTTAGCATTTGTATTAGGTACTGACAGAGATTGAGGTTGTGTATCAGGTGTCACTTATATTGACATTCGGATATTGCCTGTTGTGATCTCCAAACTTTTGCGGTTGTTGTTGCAGTTGCGCATTATGACTTACCTGTCGGTCGTAAGGTATGCTCCAATTTTGTTCTGGTGGCTGCTGCGGTATAGCAGTGTTTGAATGAAAGTAGTGATCGCTACGAGTCCAGCCTTGATGCTGTCTTGGCTGGTAGTTATTATTGTTTCTGTTTCTGTTTGTGTTTTTGTTGTTATATTTATAGCCGTTGTTGTTGTTATTACCGCGGTGCCTTTTGTATGGATTGCCGCATGAAGTGTTATTACTGTTGTAACTGTTGTTTGTATTGGAATACGCGTGTTGATTTTGATTTCCGTATTGAGACGGCATATGAGTTTGCTGTTTTTGCTGTACCGCGTATCCAACTGTCGGCGCGCCAGAATTGAGTTGGCAAGCCTGCATGTTTTGCATAGTATAAACATTGTGGCTGCTGTTTTGCCGCGCGAAGCGCTGATCTTCTAGTAACATGTCAAACGAATCTAAAGCTGTTAAAAAATAATCTGGATCGACATCCGGAATATGTAAGAGTTTTTCTTTAATGTTGAAAGACAATTTGGCCTTCAACGCACGGAGTATATCACGTGTTGCGACTGGTTCGTCCAAAAAATGTCCCATGTTCAAGTATTTTTCAAAATGTCTGCGTAAGTTACCATTTTTACTGTTAAAAGTTTCAGGTTCTAAAATTTGTCTTCTGAGTCGTCCTGGACGGATTGCGACCAGAATTTGTTCAGAAAGGCACGCTCAAACTCACTGTACGTGGTACATACGTCAGCTTGACTATATGCCCAGACAGCTGCATCGCCTTGGATGTAACCGACAATATATGAAATCTTTTTCCGGTCACTCCAAGTGCGTGGAAATGCGTTACTAAAAGATTTAAGAAAAATCACCGAATGAATGGTTCGTTTTTCATTTAGCATTTTTCATTAGCATTTTTCTGTTTTATTAAGCTTTCTTCTTCCTTTGCATTATGATATGAATTTGTTCCACTGTAATTACTGTAATGTTCAGATGGCGAGTAATTACGATAATGTTGCTGTGGTTTACAATGATAATAGCTTGTGTTTGTGTTTGCACGTCGTGGTATGTGTTGTTGTCGTGGTGTGTTTTGTTCTTGTGTGTTTGTTGTGTGCGGTATGTGTGCGTCATACTCGTATGTATATTGGTTTCTGAACTGTACATTTTGACTGATATTTTCTTTACATTCAGACTGTGGTTGATCGGTGAACTGTGTCATTGGTGCAGTGACAGACTGTACTGCCTCACTAATCAGCTGTTTGTTATTAGTGATGTATTCTGCTACGGAGTCGTGCACAATTGTTGGTAAATTTTCACGTATGCATCTATCAAAATGTTTGCCTTTGTTCTCTACCCAGTCATGAAATTCCTTATTAATACTTTGAAAATGAGCTGTGGCATCAGATTGTAATCTGTCAGTCAGGTGTTGTTCAACATCGTTAAATTTATTCTGCACGTCAGTAACTCGTTTTTCAAGGTAGTCATGTACTGTAGGATGTGTTTGAATTTGTCCAGTAAGAGCTTCACACGTGACATTAAGGTTTTTTGCTTGTGCCTGTAAAAGTGCTACGTCATTTGTAGTCTTTTATTATATCGTATTAAGCTTGGAAAATTTCGTACTGAGTTCAGTCATCTGTTTGGTCAGTGTGGCGTCTATAAGTTGTACACGTTTACATAAAGTGTCATTACATGTCTTGATTGCTATGAGATCAGATTTAATTTTGTCATTTTGTCTCTTTAAGGTTGCCATATTTTCTGCGTTTTGTTTCATTAGCATTTGTAACATGTTGGCAATGTTTACTGTTTGCAAGGTCACTGCCCCCGCCGCGTCATTAGACGTGACGTCATGTATTAACATGGGCTCTGACTGAGACATTGAAATTTTTGTGGTGGACGGCCTATTGTCAAAATTTCCGTTAACACTTGCGTCAATATTTGATGAATCGTCACTACCGGTTGCTGTCGTAAAGTCATTTTCAAACATTTGTCTCGCGTCCGAGTCAGATTGCGTCTGAGTAGTATGTCTTTGCTGTTCCATCTTTGCGTATTGATTTCTAGTTATGACCATGCCACACGTAAGATATGCTTCGAGAAAATAAAGTTTGACACTGGTTTTAAAATAAAATGCAGTTGAACATGAATCGCTCGTAGCAACATTGGCTGTTTGTTAATTTAAAAATGTAAACTGAATATGGGATTATTGTTAATGGTTGCTGGCCATGTTACAACGTATCGTACAGAAGTCGGCCGTATTGTACACTCGTGTATTGGTATTGTTGCAGAAGTTATTGTTTAAGGAAAAGTACTGAGCATGAAATTTATCACTGAAAACTGCTACACGCGAAAGAAACACTACAGAATCTACTAATACACTGAATTATGCGTCTGGTCAAGCCTGCCAATGCACAGATGCTGCGTCTTACCTTATTTTGCTGGAAGCTTCATTGCAACTTTCCGCAAAACTTTAGAATTGGAAAATATCTTCAGATTTTGTTATTTCTCATATATTCAAGTCCAGGTCCAGAAAGTTGATTTTTCACTTGAAACAAAGAGAACAATGTAACAAATGACAAAATAACAAGTCCTGTCATGGTCGCCAATATAAAATAAATAAATTAATTAAAATAAAATATAATATTAATTATGTATTATAGTGATTGGTTGTAATTAATATTTGCTTATCTGGAACGTGGACGTTTAATTATTTGGTATCAGACGCTTGACAATGGCTTTTTCGTAAATGCAATGTTATTCGTAGTTGACTGTGAAATAAGACTCAAATAATCGGACTTCGTATTTAAATCGTTTCCAAAGACTGCTGCGGTAGGTGCGGACTCAAAATCTAAATCTCAATATTAGAATAATTTGCCATCCATGTCAATATGTCGTACAGAGGTGACTGTCTACTAAACATAAAAAAGTTTACACAGTTAGTTAAATCAGATATATTCAACGAATAAGCCTACAGTTAAATAATTCAACCTACTTTCATAAATATAGATTCTTTACTGTATCGAGTGCCTAGTAAGATTGCAACTCGCAGTGTTCTTATATAACATCAAATATGGCGGTGTGCCAGTTAATAAAATATACGTGCTTCCAGCCTCAGCTATTCCTCTCGACCTCCTCCTTCTTAATCAAACATAAGAGTGTCATAATTGTATTTTGTTTTATCAGCGGCATAGCGCTGCAGTTCTGTGCCATAGGCTTTATTTATTTGTCAGAGATTAATTATTTAATTAAGATTTCGCGTTTCCGAGGAAACTCACGCACGGCATGCAAATGTGCCTTTATAGAGCCCAGGTCAGTCTGTCCGCAGCGAGCGTCTGAAGTGGTAAGACCTCCGGCTAAGCACGTGTCTGCTAAGTCCGTAGGACAATGGATTTCGTAAGTTCAGCCTAACTGAAAATTTAATCACCTTTATTTCAGGTTTAGCTCTAAAACATCTAATGTTATCTTAAATTGCAACGCAGTGTATTTCGAGTGTGAAGTTCAGATTATCTTCTGGTAGTTGCTTTGTCACTACTTTGTGAATAAAGTGGAACCACGTGTTGATCAGTAACTCTAACTAAGATCATCAATCTTAAATGCGAATGTGCGTGAGATTATAACGTCTCATCTTGATAATATTTTTCAATATAGCAACTTTTCTTTATGTTCAACACACGTGCGGTGTACTTTGTGAGACCAGTACAACGTGCTTATACAATTGTTTGACCCATCAGGTTAATAGTAAGATGATAGCAACCAGTACGGGGTTTTTCTTTTGTAAATTGCTTTTCGATCTAATTTATTTTAATTATCAAAGTTACTGCGGAGTTACAGTCTTTGTGTAAACCAAGTTGACCATGTGACGCATGTGGTGTAATCAAAGTAGCCCTCAGCTATTCTTTTTGGGAAGATTTCACAGTGAGTTAGTATGAATTTAGTATATCAGTGTGTGGTAATTTCATGACGGACAGGATTGCGCTACAAACGTAACTTCTTTGGGTGAAAATTGAATCGGTTGGTTGTGGTTAATTTCCTCTTGCAAATGTTTCAACGTTCTTTGTGTGTTATTTTATGAATGCAGTGTTGTATGCAGTCTCCCAATCTTGGCTCCATATTTGACGTGTTCCGTAAGATCACAAACTCACATTTTCACAATCCTAAATAAGGCACCAGTTTAGTTATGAATCAAGTTTAATATGCTGAAATTTCAATGGTCAATGTTAAAATAAATTTCAAAATATAAACTGATTTATTTCTTTTTATTTAAATACTCTTATATATATATATATATATATATATATATATATATATATATATATATATATATACACAAGGTGAGTCACCTAACATTACCGCTGGATGTATTTCGTGAACCACATCAAATACTGACGAACCGATTCCACAGACCGAACGTGAGGAGAGGGGCTAGAGTAATTGGTTAATACAAACCATAAAAAAATGCACGGAAGTATGTTTTTTAACACAAACCTACGTTTTTTTAAATGGAACCCCGTTATTTTTGTTAGCACACCTGAACATATGAACAAATACGTAATCAGTGCCGTATGTTACATTGTAAAATGTTAATTACATCCGGAGATATTGTAACCTAAAGTTGACACTTGAGCACCACTCCTCCGCTGTTCGATGGTGTGTATCGGAGAGCACCGAATTACATAGGGATCCAAAGGGAACGGTGATGAACCTTAGGTACAGAAGAGACTCGAACAGCACATTACGTCCACATGCTAACACCTTTTGGAACAGCACATTACGTCCACGTGCTAACACCTTTTTATTGGTCTTTTTCACTGACGCACATGTACATTACCATGAGGGGTGAGGTACACATCCACACGTGGTTTCCGTTTCAATTACGGAGTGGAATAGAGTGTGTCCCGACATGTCAGGTCAATAGATGTTCAATGTGGTGGCCATCATTTGCTGCACACAATTGCAGTCTCTGGCGTAATGAATGTCTTACACGCCGCAGTACATCTGGTGTAATGTCGCCGCAGGCTACCACAATACGTTGTTTCATATCCTCTGGGGTTGTAGGCACATCACGGTACACACGGTACATGATGGCCACCACACTGAACATCTATTGGCCTGACATGTCGGGACACACTGTATTCCACTCCGTAATTGAAAACGGAAATCACGTGTGGACGTGTACCTCACCCCTCATGGTAATGTACATGTGCGTCAGTGAAAAAGACCAATAAAAAGGTGTTAGCATGTGGACGTAATGTGCTGTTCCAGTCTCTTCTGTACCTAAGGTCCATCACCGTTCCCTTTGGATACCTACGTAATTCAGTGCTCTCCGATACACACGATCGAATAGCGGAGGAATGGTACTCAAGCGTCAACTTTAGGTTACAATATCTCCGGATGTAATTAACATTTTAGAATGCAACAAACGGCATTGATTACGTATTTGTTTATATGTTCAGATGTGCTAACAAAACTAACGGGGTTCCATTTAAAAAAACGTAGGTTTGTGTTAAAAAACATACTTCCGTGCATTTGTTATGGTTTGTATTAACCAATTACTCTAGCCCCTCTCCTCAAGTTCGGTCTGTGGAATCGGTTCGTCACTATTTGACGTGGTTTACGAAATATATCCAGCGGTAACGTTAGGTGACTCACCCTGTATATATATATATATATATATATATATATATATATATATATATATATATATCACCGGTTGTCGTATGACTATTAAAAGATTATAATTAATGTTAGTCTGGTTGGGAATTTGGTAAGCTAGACAGGATATCTGGTGAAACAGTTGCTCAGTAATGCAAGGTTAACTTCCCCAGACAGCTCACAGCTTTTAACCAGCTTTTACTGTCTATCAGCACAGTAAACAGAACAAATTAAAGCAACAACATTACACATGGCGACCCTGTTCTGTGATTCCGCTAGACTCTGGAATCTCTGAAACGTTAGATTGCGAGCGTTGTATAATCTTAATTTTTTTCCCTGCAGCGCTCAAACAACTTCTACGTTGTTTCTGAGCAGACTTTCAAAAGATTCACGGCGTTGTTGAGCGGCATTGTGTTGTTTGTCTTGTTTTGTTTTCTATATTTGTGTGTTTTATATGTATGTGTTTTTTTTCTCGTTTGTAAATTGCACTGACTTCGATCAAAGATATAAATTTGTTTTGCGTGTGAAAAACTGCGTACTAGGTTGGGTACCTTTCGTGTGACTGTCGTAATTTTTGGGGGATACATTTTTTTTTGATTAGTGTGTCGCGTATAAAAAGAAATTTCATGGTATTGAATTAATTTATATTAAAAAAGAAATTATTGAAGATTCAAAAATTGATCAAGAGAAACGTTTTGAGGATGGATGTACAGTGTCTGGTACAAGAGACCATCACCATTTTGTGCCAATTGATGAAAAGCAACTTAAGATTCACAGAGCATCAAATGATACATTGTCCTTTATAGCAAATGTTAACCGACATGCTAAAGTTGCTACTAAACATGTTGCCACTAATGAACTACAGCCTGGCCAGTATGCTGCTTGTATTTATGATGGAAAATGGTGGATAGGAAATATTTGTGAAGTTTCATGTGAAGAAAAAGATGCCTTGATTAATTTCATGCATCCTCCTGGAGCTGCTCAATCATTTCAGTGGCCTACTAGAAGACACATATGCTGGATCCCAGAACAACAGATAAATTGAACTAATGCAGACACGTAACCAAGCTAAAAGTAGGCGGTCCAACAACTTAAGCAACATGGACCAAGGGGATAATTTGATTTCGAATATTAACGGGTCGGACGGTTCCGAAAATGCATTGGGGAATACTTCAGAGGAAATGCAAAACAGGACGAACGGGCTCACATCAGAGCGAGAAATTAATTTGCCTCCAACTAACCAAATTGATTTGGCAGAACTCATGAAAGCCTTATTGCAACAAAATAAAGAAAACGCAGAGAAATCTGAAAAATCGATCCGCGAGCTAGGCAAACAAATGACGCAGAAATCTGAAAAATCGATCAGCGAGCTAGGCGAACAAATGACGCAGAAATCTGAAAAATCGATCTGCGAGCTAGGCGAACAAATGATGCAGAAATATAAAAACTCGATCCGCGAGCTAGGCGAACAAAGAGACGAAAAACTAATCCAGCAGACAAATAAAGTCGACAAGTCGATGCAGAGAGTGTCCGATGATATCTCACAAAGAATAAACAATCTGGCAAGTGAAATAAAAAGTGATATTATGAAAGAATTAGGCCGTACATTTGAACAAATCAATGATCGTCTGCAAGCCTTAGAACAGGGCAAGCGGAGTCGCGATGCGGAATCGAAAGAGAGCGAAGAACAGCTACTTAGGAATTTCCAAGCGCTGAGAGAAGAATGCCAAAGAGAACACCAGCAGGTACTTTCCAGGGTCCAGGAGGCGGAAACGCATTGTCCCGCGTCCATTAGCAACACAGTAGCGGACAACAGTCAAGCAATTCATGCACTCGAACAGCAAGTAGAACAATTGAAGCAGACTGTGGCGGAGGACAACAGACAAATACATGATAAGATTGCGGCATTAGCGGACATCGTAGGCACGATGAAGGTGACAGAAAGCGATAACTATACTACACCGGTAGCGGTCGCAGGGACCGAAGAAGTGCTTTCGCTTCTTAAATTTCAGAAGGGACAGTTCCAAGTGAGCAGGCGACACAAAGCTGTAACAGGCGAATTACAAGAACGCGTGGCGCATCTGGAAAGCCGCATGGGGTATGATTCCGAACTCGCCAATAGCACTAAAAATAGCTGTACGAACAGTGCAGAGAGGGACTCCGGCCACGAGGGAGATTTTGACGACAGGGAAGAATGTATTTTGAGGGGCAGACATGAGAAAAATAGAAACATACAAGGGCCTCGCCGGGAGGAAATGCGAGGATTTGATTTCAAACATTTCTTTACGGTGAGAAAGTTTGAGATATTCCGAAATTCTCAAAAAGGAATACATCCGCGAGCATGGCTCGAGCAATTTGAGTTCTGTCTTCCTCCCGACTGGGCAAGTTCACATAAGATAGAATATATGTGTGGCTATTTGGAAGGCGAACTGGCGATTCGCATTAGGTCGGCAGTGCGTCACTGCAACTCCACTCGAGAGTTTCGACAAGCCTTTCTGTCAGCCTATTGGTCGGAAGCGGCACAAGATAGGGTCAAGCATGGCATAATTATGCTGCCAAATTTGAACCAGTCTGGTTTCGGCAGCCCAGCACGCCTATTCGACCACATGCTGCAGGCAAATCTATTTCTATACGACCCATACGCGCCTGCGGAACTAATTAGGATATGCATCACCAAATTGCCGATGCACTTGCGCCACGTCATTCTTGCGGGACGATGCAAAGAGGACATGGAAACGTTTAAGACACTTCTCCAAGAGTTGGAATATAATACAGCAGAATGCCCGCCTAATCAGGCACAAAGTTATTACGGGGCACAGCAGTGGGATCGCAGTCGTGGCCGTAGTACTAATCAACGACGTGACTGGTCGTCGCGACGCGAACGGAACAATGTTCGGGACCGGCCGTATAGAAACTGGGGTAACAGTCGCGAACACAGGTGGAACAACGGAAATGATCGAGGACGTGGACAAGATCGTGAACGCAACAGGTACGGCAACCAGAATCGATACTACGATGAACACGGTGGGAATAGGATTGTAGGCGGAGCACCACATGATGTTGAAATTCGGCCGGCCAACCCTAGACGTAATCCAGCAAATGGAAATGAACAAAATCGGCAATGACAAATGATCAGCGCAGGAGGCGCCCAATCGGAACAAATGAGCGACATGGCAAATGAGTACACAGGGTATATAGAAAGGACAGCGAGGAGTAGAGACGACGGGGAAGAGAAACAATTGATTAGTTTACATTTGTGATAAATGCATTTTGAATAATATGTTGGTAAAAATAATGATAAAGATGTTTCTATGTGATTGCTTGAAGTGATGTTTTTAGTTTTTTTTCTTTCCTTGTGCAATTAGGATTTAGGTTGGTTCAGATGTGAAGATAAAAGGTTTCTTTGTGAACGAGTAAAATGCTGTTTATGGTTTTTTTTCTGTAAATTGAAAAGAGCCGCTCCTGAGAGAAGCAAGATCTGTGTTGAATTTATGCAAACTCAGGGGAATATCCGATCTGTGGGTATTATGGGTCTGGCAAACCCAGGTCCCCAGCTGTTAGTAGCTTTGTTTCCGATTTTCTGCTTTCAGTGCTACTATCTATCTATTACTATTCTATATCTGTCAGTATAAATGAGGATCTCTTACTATAGTATGCGTGCTGTATGAATATTTTAAGATAGGAGAACTCTGAGAAAGGAATGAGTAAGTTTAGAATCTTGAAAACAGGATGCAATAATACGATTGTTTAACCATTGGCTTCCCAAGATGCGATGATATGCTAATATTGATGATATATGTCTTTTTTGTTCTTTATAGCTGAGTATGTAAAGTGCTGCCTGTGGATTTCGTCAGTATATTGATTCCCTTCAAGGTGAAAGAAGAATTGTGGTTTGTGTAATTTACGTGGCCCTGAAATATTATTGTGCTAGTCAAATACGAGCAGTTTTTTCAGCAAATGGAGAATGGAACAGAAATATGGATCCTTTCTGTAGTCTTGATTGATGTTGAGCCAGAGCCTGAAAAATTATTCTGCGTTAATACTTGTCCTAGAAAAGCGACGTTTATGTGTTTTGCTGATGCTGTGAGCATTGCAGCTTACTGTTTTCACTGGTGTGGGATGCACTGCAGCCTATATGATTTGTACTCAGGAAATTTCCCTCTTGAAGGTAGAGGAAGATTAAACAATTTTGATTATGGGACCGAAGGAAAGCTTGGTTTAATGTAATAAGGATGAAGCAAAACATTTGTCATTTAAACTACAGGAGGATTCGGATCTTTTGTGTCTGTTGTAAGTTCAATATGTTAAGATGAAACTGTTTTACAGAATAGAGGTGACCACAATTTTGCCATTCATGAGAAATTAATCCAGAATGACCACCACAGGCGAAATAACTGATTTGGAAGCGAAAGGTAACTTAAAGAAGGAACGAAATGGGTAAGAAAATGTAGTATAACCTGTATAATGAAAATATTTTTACCCTTCTCAGAGTCATCTGTGTGATTAATTCTTGTGATAACGAATCTTAGATGAAATTGTCTTACTGTTTTATGTATGAACATATGAGTATGATAAATGTATAATTGCGAGTCTCTTATCAGGTGTGTCAACTGGTATAAACGTTTTGGCGTGCAAATAACCATTGTTCTTTTTACTATGTATGTTTAAGGAAAGTTTCTCCATATTTATCATGTGACAAGACATATGCCACGAGCATCAAGAAGAGGACGAATTAGAACAATGTTGTAGTGGTATAAACACGGTGTTTAAGTAGCATTGAAGTAGCTTGTTGGATTAACTAGTAGTGGATTGAAATAGAATTTTCAGTAATACATGTTTATGGGTAGTTAGTTTGTAGTATAGACAACAGGTGTGCATGTGTGTGTCTAAATAACATGTGAACCCTATGATGCCCTGGCCTGTACTTGCACAAGGCATAATCCTATTCATTTTAGTGAATTAATAAGTGGCATTTGATTTATTAAAATGCAAGTGAACCACATTAGTGATGTGGATTTAGAAATTATATTGTCAGTTCATTTAATTTTTATTTTTTACATTGTCAAGTCATTTCACTTTTATTTTTGACATTGTCAAGTCATTTCACTTTTATTTTTATATTGTCGATTCATCTAACTTTTTAATTAAAAAAAAAATTAAGTCTCACTTTTGTTCTTAAAAATTGTGAAAGACAATACTAAGTGGTATTATGTATGACATTGTGTAATCACATAACTATGATGAACAATTTCTGTGAATGCAGTTGAGAACGTGAAAGCGAACCGGCTAAACTCTTACGAGACAGCAGGAGCAGCCGGACTAGTTGTAAACAGGCGGGTTTCCCAGCAGGACACAGTGTCAACCGGGCCACTTCGGGAGCGTGGTCGACAACAAAAGAAGGGGACGGGACAAACACTTTCCCTTGCAAACGGAGCTAATGGCCAGCCGCACCAGTCCGACCCTTCGTGGAGGCGATGATCTGAGATGGACGAGCGGTCCATCGCGCGGAAATCCATCTGCTGGCAACGCACGACACGCACGCGACCGTGACGAGACGGCCGCGGTGAAACGACAGAAAACGGGGATAAAGGGGCGTGGAACCTTTTGACACGTACTGTCCAGAGAAACTTGCAGGCGTCAACGACGACTATCAACATTTCCTGGCGGATGCCCACTGTCAAGCAACAGTAAATCATAGTTCGATGTTCTCTGGTAGCTAAGGGTGGCACAAAGAAGAGCCATTAAGTGTCATCCTTGCCCAGGAATATCAACCTGGCGTGTCAAACGAGGATACCGTACGAATTTGACAACACAAACATGGAACCAAATCGAGATGTACGTGACACGGGCCACCAAGAGAAACTTCATGAGAGGGCAGAGACGGCGGGATTGCACGCAACAGATGGACAAAAATCCCTACTGACAGCTGCGGCGATGAACCCCCGCCCCCCTCCCCTTATATTGTGCCTCGGAACGGTGGAACTACTGAGTGTGTCAGTGAACAGTGATTATACGGTTCTTAGTTCAATGCATATACGTGTGTTTCTGTCAGAGAAACTTTGATCGTGTATTTTGCAGGGGTTCGATTTATTGGTGTTTTTTTTAGTAGACTGACTCTTGTATTTTGCAGGTGTTTTATTTATTGGTGTTTTTTTTAGACGTTGACTATTGTACTTTCAGAGCTGTTTTATTTATCAATGTTTGTTTTTGTGTGAAGTATTAGATATGTGATATTTTGTTTCGTAAATTCATTGCTGTGGCATTGCTTCGTTTATCAGTCAGATAGCTTTTCATTCTCATTGGACAGTGATCGATTAGCCTTTGCATGGGGCATATTTATAGTGAGGAACCCCATAAGGGTAACAATCACATAATTAATTGTGGTTTCAGTATAACGACACAGTGATCATTGTTTGCTAATTAACTGAAATATAGTGGAGTGATTAAATTAGTGCCACAAAGTTATTTTAATTCTACAAATTATTAGTTTTATAAGATATAGAATTTTTTTGCAATAACCACTTTGTAAAACATGTTTTTTTTCTCTTATCATTTTTTTTTTTTTTTGCTTTTGCGGATTGTGCATTCTAATGTTCTGCTTTTTAGTACTGATGTTATTTTCATGTTCTTTTTTGATTGCTGTGGCACCTTTGCTATTTTCATAAATTTTACTTGTCAATAAACAGTCATAAATTTTCCTGTGATCAGTTGGCTCTTGCAATGAGCAAATACTGGTGAACTCCATAAGGGTAACAACCATAAATTGTTTTCATATTAATGACACAGGAACCATTGTTTTTACTTGCTGACCGAATTAGGTCTACACTATCTTCTAAGTAGGTGTCACAGATTGTTTTTTTCTCTTTGAAATTGGTAGATTCTAAAGATGTGTGAAAATTATTGTGTTTTAGCAAGTAGCTGGTGACCTTTTGCATTTTCTTTACATTTTTGATCTAAGTTGGGTGTGAGAAGCCTGCTTGGGAATGTCCTAGCATGGCCAGAAAATTCCCTGCACAGTCTTTTCCCGGAGCGTTGGAGTTATGAAAGGTCTCTGTTGGATTCCTTTCATGTAATTTCTTAAATCTGTTGTCATTTACGGCATAAATTCCTCTTCTAAATTTACTGTGGTGTTTCTGACTATCTGGGAGGAGACTGAGCAGTGAAACGTGTTATTTTTACACATAAACCAGAACGATCTGTCACACTACTACACTTTAAAACACAGTTTATATGTAATTCATGTCACACAGTCTCATACGGAATCTACATCCGCTTTCTTTTATATACTGTATATGATAAGATACTGTCATCCCCCTTCCCTTCCGTGTGAGAGGATGAATGAGCAAATGTATTTCTAATTGCATGCTGGATGGTAGCAGACAAGCCTGTCTGCTAGAGAACAGTAGGACCAACGTCGGAACAGGTAGCTACGCTTTCTAAAAGCAAAGAGGTTTCTATCCTTAGTATGGTCCCGTCCGTCGCTTGTCATGTTGGTATAGGAAGCTGCCTCTCTGGTCACTTCTGTTTTGTATACGGAAGCACCCTTGGTAGGAGCCCAGGTCAGTCTGTCGGTGGCGAGCGTCTGAAGTGGTAAGATTTCCCGCTAAGTGCGTGTCTGCTAAGTCCGTAGGACAATGGATTTCGTAAGTTCAGCCTAACTGAAAATTTAATCACCTTTATTTCAGGTTTAGCTCTAAAACATCTAATGTTATCTTAAATTGCAACGCAGTGTATTTCGAGTGTGAAGTTCAGATTATCTTCTGGTAGTTGCTTTGTCACTATTTTGTGAGTAAAGTGGAACCACGTGTTGATCAGTAACTCTAACTAAGATCATCAGTCTTAAATGCGAATGTGCGTGAGATTATAACGTCTCGTCTTGACAATATTTTTCAATATAGCAACTTTTCTTTATGTTCAACCCACGTGGGGTGTACTTTGTGAGACCAGTACCACGTGCTTATACAATTGTTTGACCCATCAGGTTAATAGTAAGACGATAGCAACCAGTTCGAGGTTTTTCTTTTGTAAATTGCTTTTCGATCTAATTTATTTTAATTATCAAAATTACTGTGGAGTTACAGTCTTTGTGTAAACCAAGTTGACCACGTGAAGCATGTGGTGTAATCATCAAAGTAGCCCTCAGCTATTCTTTTTGGGAAGATTTCACAGAGAGTTAGTATGAATTTAGTATATCAGTGTGTGGTAATTTCATGACGGACAGGATTGCGCTACGAACGTAACTTCTTTGGGTGAAAATTGAATCGGTTGGTTGTGGTTAATTTCCTCTTGCAAATGTTTCAACGTTCTTTGTGTGTTATTTTATGAATGCAGTGTTGTATGCAGTCTCCCAATCTTGGCTCCATATTTGATGTGTTCCGTAGGATTACAAACTCACATTTTCACAATCCTAAATAAGGCACCAGTTTAGTTATGAATCAAGTTTAAACTGATTTATTTCTTTTTATTTAAATTCTCTTATATATATATATATATATATATATATATATATATATATATATATATATATATATATCACCGGTTGTCGTATGACTATTAAAAGATTATAATTAATGTTAGTTTGGTTGGGAATTTGGTAAGCTAGACTGGATACCTGGTGAAACAGTTGCTCAGTAATGCGAGGTTAACTTCCCCAGACAGCTCACAGCTTTTAACCCGCTTTTATTGTCTATCAGTACCACTTTCATAGCAAATAAAGCAACAACCTTACAAAGTTCCTGCAGACGCACTATCCTCTGTGTCCTCCGTGGCTCATTCAGCGTGTTCGGTCAGAGAGGTGGATGGTCTCTGTAATACAAAAAACTGAATGGAAAGATCAAAAAAACGAACTTGAACGGATGTCATGCGACGTCCGCAACGACCAAACACAACGATCAACAAAGAAAAAAAAAAGATGGATAGAGCGTTTGCCATGTAAGCAGGAGATCCCGGGTTCGAGTCCCGGTCGGAGCACACATTTTCAACTGTCCCCGTTGACTTATATCAACGCCTGAATGCAGCTAGGGGTATTCATTTCATTGTACTTCCATTAATGCTTATTTTCCTCTGGCCAGTAAGTCGGGTGAGCAGTGTGGACACTTGTACGCCTAATAGTTAATCAATACTGCCAGGCGTGGTTCACCACGCAGCCCTGATACATCCATGCACAAAACATCAGGTAATGAAGTTTCTATTCAACGCAGAGAAAAAACAGTCAACTCACAGACTTAGAACATATTAGATTCCCATGTATAAAAACATCCGCGCTTATACCCGTTCCACACTGTATGTGATACATAAATATATCTACAGTATATAAAGAATAAACATTGTTAGCAAAGAAACTTCCTGGCAGATTGTTAGCAAATGTCTCGATAAATTTTCCGACCGGTTTACTTCAGATTTTCACATTTCACTCTAATAAACGTTCAGACGAACATAGGCTACGTATTTTAAAGAGGAAACGTTGTCTGCAAAAATCTCGAAAGGTTCCTGAAGGGTTCGCTTCAGATTTTCACACATTACTCTAATAAACATTTAGGTGGATAGAAGCTACATATGTTTTTAAACAACAATGTGCAAATTTTATGTTAAAAACCGCTGAGAGAAAGAAAATGCTATGCTGTGAAACTGTCTGGATTTTTCTTGTTCAAAATAAGTGACGATAGCAGCGCATTTAAACCATTAGACAAATTTTTGCCCCTTATATTCTTTATCCTTATACAGCGTGAGTCAGGAGGAAAGGTACGTGTTTTTGAGAGGTGATAGCATTAGTGATTCTGAACAGAAAACTTGAGATGGACATATACCCTATTCCGAATGGTTTCCGACATAGAACATTGTCATTGTCATTGCTTGCAACATACCACAGTAGTACAGAGGAAGTTGAGACGACCATTTTGATACAGGACGCTTGTGGTTTAACAAGTCGGAAAACTACCTCAAACTGGCCTACAAAAAGTACTTAAACTACAAGGCACGTTCGTTGCGCGAGGTTTCCAATATTCTCGCGATCTCCTCGCGCAAACTGTTAGTCCAAGACAACAAGTAAATAGGTCCTTTTTTTGTTGCAGATTTAATTTACTTTAATTAAGCACTGAAACATGTTTTGGTTGGAGTGCGCGATTTTCGAGTTAAAGAAAAACGTGCAAAAGTGATTTTAAATGTGTTCTATCTCGGAAACCATTCGTAGTAGGGCATATGTCCATATGAAGATTTTTGTTCAGAATCACTAATACTATCGCGTGTCAAAGCATCTACCTTTCCTCCTGACTCACCCTGTATATCATTTTAAACAAAAATTGTATACACAACTATATGCTCTTTTGTTTTCTTTCTCGCAGTCGGTTTTAATGGAAAACGAACAATATGTCTTTGTGGCTTACCGGCTTATGATTATAACGAAATCTGAAGCGTCCGAAACTTCGTAATCTTACCCATTCGCAGATTAAAAGTATGCGAAATACTGTCACTGAAGCTACTATCCTCACAGAACCAGCAGCAGAAGAGGTCTCCCACACTCAGTAAACCGATGATCCCAACCAATTGACCCATTCATTTTCAGCGACTTTGGTTCTCAGTGAAGGTTTCGTTGGCAAAAACAATAAATAAGTTTCACGGTCTGCGAGAGGAGGGAAGAGAAGATGGACAGAGGAGGGGGCGGAAGAAATAGACATAAAGAGGGGGAAGGATGAGTGGGACGGGGGGGGGGGAGGTGGAGGAGGTGGAGAGAGGTAGTGGTAAGGAGGAGATGGACAGAGGCAGCCGTGAGGGGGGGGGAGAGGAGGAGATTAGGACGTCTGTCCGATTCCCACAAATATTTCGCAGTTGCGAAGGATCGACGGGTCCGCTTATACGAGGGTGGTTTGAAAAGTTCTCGGAACGGAATAGAGAAAAAGTATTTACATCACTGAAACTTTTTTATTTTTCAATGTAGTCTCCTTGAAGATTGATGCACTTGGTCCAACGATGTTGCATGGCCTTGATCCCATCTCGAAAATGAGTTTCCTCCAGGCCTGCAAAATAAGTGTCAATTCCGGCTATCAGTTCTTCGTTTGAAGTGAACCTTCGTTCACCAAGAAAAATTTTCAGTTTTTGGAAGAGATGGAAGTCTGACGGAGCCATATTAGGTGAATAAGGCGGGTATGACAACAAATCGTACCTTAGTTCGTGTAATTTTGCCATGGCGACGGCACATGTGTGCGGGCGCGCATTGTCTTGATGGAAGATGATTTTCTTCCTTCCTAAAGCTGGCCTTTTTTCGCGTATCTTTTGTTGCAATTTGTCCAGAAGGTTAACATAGTATTCTCCAGTAATTTTTTGCCCAGTGGGGAGATGATTTACAAACAGAATCCCCTTCTCATCCCAGAACACTGATGCCATGACCTTTCCCGCCGAAGGAATTGTCTTTGCTCTCTTTAGTGGCGGAGAATCAGCATGTTTCCACTCCTTTGACTGTTATTTTGTCTCTGGGGTTTAGTATTGCACCCAAGTTTCATCTTTGGTCACAAACTGGCGCAAAAAATTTTGTTCGTTTCTCCTAAAACGGGCCAAACATTGTTCCCATATGTCGATTCCTAGGCGTTTTTGATCCAGCGTCAAGAGTCTTGACACACATCTTGTAGACAACTTTTTCATTTCTAATTCTTCAATTAAAATGTGCTATACCCTTTCAGATGACATCAGGCAAGCGTGAGCAATTTCACACACACACACACACAATCGGCGATCCTCCGTGACCGTTTTGTACACTTTTGCAATGATTTCCAGAGTAGTGACACATCTTGGCCGACCACTGCGCGGATAGTCATCTAAGCTCTCCCTACCAATTTAAATTCATTTGTCCACTTGGCAACAGTTGAATATGAAGGAGCAGAGTCCTCCAGTGTATTCTGGAAGTCGGCTTGAATGTCCTTTGCACTAGCGCTGACCTCTCGTGGTGATTCCGAGAACTTTTCAAACCACCCTCGTATTTGACAAATATCTATCCATCTCTGTTTTTAACAGAGAGAGACAGTCGAATTTCGCAAGTTTGAATTGTAATAGAAGCATTAAATCAAGCAATATTATTATTTTATTACATATCACAGGTTTTTAAAAATTTGTAACCTGGAATTACGGAACAGGTTATCAGAAAAACATCTGAATAGTACCCAGAGGTAAATGAATTAAACCTTACTGAAACTTCGCATTCTTCCTATAGTATTCAGAAACAATACTTTATCCCGTCCCTTCGCCAAAAGTGTTACGTAGCTCTGACAATGCGTTGCCTGACCTTGAATGTAAACGCTGTACCACTGTTTGCATCTACGTACCTTATCATCTACTTTACATCTAAGAGCTAAAGAGCATTTACTAATTACTGTCACGGTGGTCGTCGTACTATCTTTTTATCCGTTTCATGTAAACTAACAGTTATACTGTTTCCTTGGACACACTTTATCATTTAATCAAAATATCGGTGTTCCCTACTAAATTAAACACACTAAGTTTCTACAATCCACAGTGCTGTATTACACATTACACGTAAATAGAAATCTCACCCTGAAGTTCTTTCACTCTATTTCCTAACCTCCAACTATTCCCAGAACTCACTCTGCCATATGAAGTTCCCATTAAGGGGACGGCATCGTGATTCAGGTCGAAAAAAATCGATTTGATTTTCATCATATTTCTATAGAATAAAGTTTTATTTAAGTACTCTGAAAAGGATTCTGCTGAAAAAAAAATTTTCGAGCGTTTAAAAAGCATTTTCCTACCACCTTTCTTTTTGTGCCACGCCCAATTTTCTGTCACCCACTTTTCTGCATATATTTTAGATCTTTATATCCTGTACATTGCACTTTAGAGATTTTTTTTTACTCCCGAGTGTGTTGGCTCTCCCTGGAATGCAACGGTTGATATTCTTTTGTTTCTGCTGTTTGTAAACAACATGCTTTCAAACAAGCGGTTAGTATTGTTCAAGTATGATTGCGAGTAGTTGTTATACTTAAGTTTGCAGTGCTTGTTTACGTGTGTTTTGTTGTGTTTATTGAAGATGACGAAACGTAAAGGCATTTGAAGAAACGACAATTTAGAGGAAACAAGTTTAGAAAGCTTTCTGTACAAGAGATTATGTCGCCTGGCAATCTAATTGTAATTCTTCAACAAGTGCATCATCAAAGAAGCTCTCACCATTTCATGAGAGTTACAACGAATTTACTGTAAATGACAAGGGGTGCAGTAACATCATTATAAATTTGAGACTATTATCAGATGTAATTTCTAAATTTGTACAATGTAGACAGTGTGGTGAGTCACAGAGTATGAAAATTTGTGAGAGTGCCAGTGGGAGAAAAGGCCTAGCAATTGCTTTGGATTTAATTTGCACTAAATGCTCAGCTGTGATTTCATTTATGCGTTCTTCAAAACCAGATGAAAGTGGCCCTTATTAAATCAATACTAGATTAGTTTATGCCTTATGATCCATTGGCAAGGGCATGGCTGCAGGAAGAACATTTTGTTCAGTGATGAACTTACATCAACCACCAAATAAATTTGAAAAACTGACTGCAAGATTAGAGAAAGCTGTATGTGACGTCAATGAGGAAAGCATGAAACTGGCTGCTAGGGAAGCAGTGGAAGAAAATGATGGATGTTCGGATATTGCAATTGCACTTGATGGAAGTTGGCAGAAAAGAGGGCATACTTCTCTGAATGGAGTAGTGATTGCCACGAGTGTAGACACCGGTAAAGTGTTAGATGTGGAGATAATGTCTAAATACTGCAAATGTTGTAAAGTCAATGAACATAAAGAACACAACTGTGTGGCTAATTTTAGAGGAACAAGTGGTGGTATGGAAGTTCATGGAGTACAACAAATATTTCATCGTTCCATAGAAACAAGAGGTGTATGGTACACCAAATATTTGGGCGATGGTGACAGTAAGGAATACTACAATGTGGTGAACTCTAAGCCATATGGAGATGCCATTATTAGCAAAATAGAAGGTGTAGGTCATGTTCAAAAACGTTTGGGAACAAGATTGATAAAATTAACTGTTGACATGAGAGGAAAAAAATTAGAAGATGGAAAATTGTTGACCGAACAGGGTCAGTTAACTAAAACTGAAATAGAAAACTTGCAGGTATACTATAGGCAGGCAATTAGGAGAAATAAAGAAAATATTGAGGCAATGAAGAGATATGTTTGGACCATATTCTTCCATAAGTCCTCTATTGATGATAAGCCATGTCATGGATTGTGTCCATCAGGAGAAAATTCGTGGTGCAAATACAATAGGGCTCAGGCAAATGGAGAATCTTATTCTCACCAGCATTCTCTTCCTGCAACTGTTATTACAGCAATTAAACCTATTTTCAGAGACTTGGCTCATCCTGACCTTCCAAAGAAATGCCTGTATAGGCAGACACAGAACCCAAATGAATGTTTCAACAGCGTAATTTGGAACCGCCTTCCTAAAACTGTATTTGTAGGCATACATACAATGAAACTAAGAGTTCATGATGCTGTTATTACATTCAATTGTGGTAATATTGGAAAGTGTTGGGTACTGAAAAAGTTGGGAATTAATCCTGGTGAAAATATGATCACTGGGCTGCAACATTGAGATAAAATGAGGATAGCCGATGCAGACAGGTCTGCATCTAATATGGCCAAGAAAGCAAGACAAACATCCAGGAACGAGAAAAAGAAGCTGGAAGACCTGCTAGAGGCCAAAGAAGGGCCATCATATGCAGCAGGACAGTTTTAATTAACTGTAAGTAACAAATTTCAAAAGTTTTTTCTTTAAAGTCAATTTCCTGCAAACTAAAATTTTCAGTACATATGCCCCATTATATCAGAAACTATCATAGATAAATGAATGAAATTTTCAGTGACCCTGCATAACACAAAAAGCCACCTCTGGTACTACATTCATTAATATTCCCACATTAGGAAGTTTACAAAAAATATTTTCTGCAGAAAAAACTTAATATTTTTTGTTAATAAATTTTAAAAATTATTTCTTAAAAACTATAAAATGGATAAAGTAGATTTTAGTACAGTTGACTCTATTATCATCATGTAACATACAGTAAAAATGTTAAGGTCCTGCATCAAATAGTTTTTTCAGAAATAGGTCAAATACTTGCCTAAATTAACATGGGCTGGATAGGCAGAGTGTGGTCCCCTTGTGGTTCTTCTAGACTACTCCTAAGTCGTTCGGGAGCCCAAGATTTCTCACGACCGAGTCAGGTGCACTCTCGGCACTTGGTGGTGTAGTGCCCTTTTCGGAGTAATGCCCAGCACACTACATCGTGCGACTTGGTGCAAGGAGTGGAGTGCCCAGGTAAGCTGCACTGGTCGCATGTGACAGGACTTAGCTGTTCGGCCCTTACTGCTTTACCCAACATTATAACATTATCTAATCCCACTTCTGACATAGTATAATGATTGGGTTGTCCAATGACTGGTGGGCGCCGTCTAGGTGTTTGGGGACGGCGCACACTGAAAAGTGCAGTGACACAACGCTCGTAAATAGTCAAATGTTAAATGGTGCATCGTGTAAAAAGTGTCAGAAACGGGCTGTTAAAGGAATTCTGTGTGCGAAGTGCAACTTTTGGCTGCATGAAAGGTGTGCAAAAATTTGCTTGAAATTTACTAGCGACGATATTCACTGGTCATGCCTAGACTGTTTGCATGACGAAAACGTGAAAATAGCTTCCACAGTTAGCTCACAGGAAGAAATTATTAAAGTGCAGGGTAGCGACACTGATACTTTAAAAGCAGAATTATCAGTGCAGAAGCAAGAAAACTGTGATCTGAAGCGCGGGAAAAAATGTTTTTGCAAAACAGTTGAGGCGATAGATGAAAATATCAAAAACAGGCGGAACGATACATCTGTTCACTTAAACAACGTTTCTGCTGCAGCTACGGAAGAAACCCACGCGAAAGTGTCAAAAACCGAAAACAAATATAAGTGGACAAGTGTAACATACAGTAAAAAGAATTCGAAGCGCCTGAGTAACGAAAAACAAAACGAAACAAATGACTTCCTTGTTATTGGCGATTTTCTGCTCAAAAATGTGGTAGTGCCAAAATGCAAAGTAGACGTTCGCCCAGGAATCAAGACTCACCGGTTGAACAAACACTTCAGCAACATACATAGTTCGCAGAATGGTCCAGCAGAGGCTTCTCGGAAGAATTATAAAGGAGTCTTCATTCACGTAGGTACAAATTCTCTCAGAAGCAACGCTGAAGAGGAAATTGTAAGTGAAACAAAAAACTTAATTCGATCAGCCAGTAATCTCTACAAAACATCTAGAATTGTAGTGAGTGGTATTCTATACAGACGATCCGTCAGTGATCAATACATAGACAGAATAAACTGTGATGTAAACGAAATCTGTAACAATCTAGGAGCTGTGTTTATAAATCCGAACAAGTTCTTAAACAATAAATGCTTGGGTAAAGACGGTCTTCATTTAAATAGGCTAGGATCCAGAATTCTCAGTAAAATGTTCGCTGATGCATGTAAAATTCTGAATAATAAGGGAAACTTGTAAGTAATGATGGGGATGGGAAACAGTTTTTGCTAACAAAAACAGCGAGACCGAAACAGTACCCAATCAAGAGTAAGCCTATGCCTGAACCCGTAAATAAAAAAGAGTGTCCATGTATAATGCACTTGAATATAAACGGTCTCAGTGCCGACTTTTCAAACAAAAATCATAAACTTGACGACTTACAAATTATTCTTTCAGAATTTAAAAATATTAAAGTTATCTGCCTCAATGAACATTGGCTTACAAGTGGTAATATTAAAATTCTTAATAAAATCGAAAATTTCGAATTAGCTAACAGTTTTTGTAGACGAGAGAAATCACGTGGAGGTTCTTGCATACTTACTCATTCTGAGATGAGATATGAAGTAAGGAATGATTTTAATCATTTGAATGAAGAATGTATATTTGAAAGCTGTTGCAACGAGTTAAGGGACCTAAATGTCTTAGTAGTTTCTATTTACAGAGTAACAGACAAAACTACAATTGAAGCTTTCCTGCTCAAATTTAAGTGCCTTCTTGAAAATCTTAATAAAGAAAAAAGGCAAAATATTATAATAGCTGCTGATTTCAATATTAATATCATAGCTGACAGCAGTGATGTTTCCAAATTCAATGACTTAACAAAAAAATTTGGCTTCAAAGCAAACTTCATGCAACCCACTAGAATAAACGCACAGTCAGCGACCTGTATTGATAATATTTTAACAAATTATGTGTTTGAAGCTGTTAATAAATTTTGCTTAGATTTAGGAATCTCTGACCACTCTGCATCATTCATTGAACTACCAAAACTCTATAAAGAAATTTTATGTAACAAAAGCCACGTGAAAAGGAACTTCAACGAAAAAAACCTAACTATATTTAGCAATAAGTTAAGAGAGGTTGAATGGCCTTATGACAGCTGTATCTCAAGTAGTACTAACTTTAACAAATTTCTTGGTAGCTTTCTTGAAATATTTAATGAAACTTTTCCACTTAAAGCCAAATGTAACAAAACGACTAGGAAGATTAAATGGCTAATTCAGGGTATAAAAATTTCTAGTGGCAGAAAGAGGCAACTACATAATGAACTGAAATATAACAAAAACAGACATTTTGCAGTGTATGTGAAACATTATAAAGCCATATTCAAAAAAGTTGTAAAGGCAGCAAAACAAATGGCAAACAATAAGTTTATATTACAACATAATAGTAAGACAAAGGCAGTGTGGTCTGTTGTCAAATCAGAGTTAGGTAATAAAGTCAGTAGTAATGAAATAACTAAGATTAAAGTAGATGATAATGTTGTAAACCCAGCTCAAATATCAGAGTGTTTTAATGAATTCTTCATAAATGTAGCAAAGTCAGGAGTTGATGTAGCAGGATATCAGAGTAAAGTAAATCCCTTTGGACTCGACCAAGAAGCTGAGTATCTCACAGATTTTTAAAAAGTCACAATAAAGGATGTGAAAAATGTTATATTGTCATTAAAAAATAAAAATTCTGCTGGGTGGGATGGGGCACCAAGTAAAGTGATTAAAGCAGTATCTGACATAATAGCACCCCCGCTAGCTAAAATAATCAACCAATCTTTTGAACAGGGGTGCTTTCCTGATGTGTTAAAATATGCCGAAGTGAGACCTCTGTTCAAGAAAGGGTCGAGGGAAGATATGGGAAACTATCGCCCTATTTCTATTCTCCCAATCCTGTCAAAAGTGTTAGAGAAAGTAGCTGCAAATTAGATCAAAAATTTTATCGTAAAAAATGATATTATTGTAAGTAACCAATTTGGATTCCAACAAGGAAAAAACACACTGGATGCAGTAAATAACTTTATTGAGAAGATATGCAAATCATTAGATCAGAGGAGTAAAGTCGCAGGTATCTTCTGCGATCTTTCAAAAGCATTTGACTCGGTGAACCATGACTTGCTTATCTACAAATTAAACAAATATGGGATTTGGTCAAAGCTCTGAAATGGCTCACATCATACTTGCACAACAGAAAGCAAAGGGTAAGTGTCAAATCAAATGCAGTGAATTATTATTCTAAACGGAGTACAGTATCACAAGGTGTGCCCCAAGACTCCATTTTGGGGTCAATCCTGTTGCTATTCTATGTAAATGACTTGCCCATAAATATAAATTCCCCATCAGTTCTGTATGTGGGTGACACTTGTGTTTTAATTGAAGATAATGCAGAAAAAATTCAGAGCTCCATTGTGAGCACAATGAGTACTCTAGAAAACTGGTTCCAGTTAAATGGCTCGAAACTGAACATTGCAAAAACCAATATGGTACATTTCAAAACCAAACATTTGAAATGTGGGGATCTTAAAATACATCATCGCAATCATCCTGTGGAAGAAGTTAACACAGTCAAATTCCTAGGACTAAATGTGAACAACAACTTAAACTGTTGTACACATATTGAGTTCCTATCAAATAAACTAAGCAGCTTTGCATTTGCAATGCAAATACTAGCAAACTCTACTGACATGAGTACACGAAAAATAGCATATCATAGTTATTTTGAATCTTTCATTAGGTATGGTATCATTTTTTGGGGAAATTCAAGTAGTGTATCTCGAATACTGAAACTGCAAAAGAAAATTATAAGATACATGTGTAGTGCACAACAAACAGAATCTTGTCGCCCATTATTTCGGAACCTGCAAATCCTAACAGTTCCCTCCATATACATTTATGAAATTATAATCTTTGTACACAGCAGACAAAAATTATTTGAGGAAAATCATTTTAACCACACGTACAGCACAAGAAATAAAAATAATTTTATGTTACCCACACACCATTTGAAATTATATGCACAAACTCCGCAGTATATGGGGATGACAATATATAACAAGCTAATGGGCAAAAATATATTTAATATGAAGCCAGAGAGTCTAAAAATAAGGCTACAGCAGATTCTGTGGGATAAATGTTACTATTCAGTAGAAGTATTCATAGAGGATGACATGATAATTTGAGCAAGTGGTAATTAATTGTTAGTCTTTTATTGTATGTGTAACAAAATTGTATTATTATTATGATACCATTTGTTAAAATCAGTTGTTGTAATTAATTGTTAGTTTTTTATTGTATGTGTATTTTTCTATTGTATTATTGTTATGGTACCATTTGTTAAAATCAGGTGTTGTATGTATATGGTAAAACTTTACCAAAATTTTGACGTGTCTCCTGTATCTAAAACAAATGATTTAGATTATGTACGTTATGAGAGTAATAAACCACAATTCACAATTCTGGGACGTCTTGGGTTCGTATGGCTGGAGCTATGGGACAGGAGTACATACTGAGTCGCTGCAGCAAAGCAAGTGGGGAACATAACAATTCTTTATGACTCCATTAGACCTGAGCAATAGCACATCAAATTTAAAACACCTACACCCGTCTCTTTTCATTTACTTTATTTACGCAATCAGGTTTGGTGTTCTACACACCATCCTCAGGACCCTTGACTGATATAAATTGGGAGGAATCTAATCTGGTGTGCAGTCATAACAGGAGCCAATATTAAATAACCGGTGTCTGTAGATCTCAGGAATGTTGTCCTGACAGTCGGCGGTTGATGAACGAAGGGACACCGGTTATTTAATTTTTTACCTCTTGCTTTGACTGCGCACGGGACTGGATTCCTCCCAGTTTACGTTGGTCAGGAGCATTGAAGATGGATGTTATGGAACACCGAAACTGACTGAGTAGGTAAATGAAACGCAAAAGAGACAGCTGCAGATGATTTAGCTTTCATTTCATTTTGAACATCCGAAGTTCCTGTAACCATCTATTTCACCGGGCAAGGTGACGCAATGGTCAGAACACTGGACTCGCATTCGGAAGGACGACGGTTCAAACACGCTAGAAAGTTAAGTCACTAGCGACTTCAGTCCGTTCAACGCTGACAGTGCTATTCGCCATGACAGAAGATGAAAAGTAATTGTTTCTGAATAATCACGTTTATTTTATTGGAGTGTAATAACTAATAATTAGTTGTGTAATAGAACAGGGTGGCGCAAAAGTCCGCTAACATTGGAAAATTCAGTACACCACAGAATATGGTGTATAGAGAAGTTAAAAATGACGCACATGCTTGAAGCGACATCGGGTTTTATTGAAACAACAAAAAGGTGCACAAAACGACCAACGGATAGCGTTTCATATGGTACAAAATCAATAATTAGCATAACAATTGGTTTTTAGCAAAATCGATGTTCTTTATAACAAGTGACCAACATTCGGCCGTTATTCGTCAACAATACCTGTAGTCAAGGGACCAAGTTGCGAACAGCACAGTACAGCGTATCACTAGTGCGGTGAGAAACTGCCGTCTGATGTTATCTTTTAGCATCCGTTATGACGCCGGACAATCGCAAGTAGACTCTGATTTCTGGTAACTACACAACAAATGATCTCACTGATTCGGGTGTGGGGACCAGGAAGGCCATGCATGAAGTTGCGGCTCAGCACGCTACCCTCAGCAAACGATAGGCGCAAGAGACCTTTCAGACGTGCAGCGATATGGGGCGGAGCGCCATCCTACATAAAAGTCGTACCTTCCAGCCGGACTATGGATGGTGCGAATCTGTTAACATATCGGCGTACCTCGCATTCGTTAAGTTGACATTTGAAAAGCATCACTAGCCACTTCTTCGAAGAAAAAAAGTCCAGTTATGATTGATGTGGTAAATGTGCACCCACACCGCGACTTTCTCGCCATACAGTGGCTTTTCCACGACAGTTCTAGGATTTTCGGTAGCCCAAATTCTGCAGCTGTGGGTTTTGACAGACCCTCAGCGTCACAGACTTGTTGCTGTCAAGCGCCATCTGTTGGTCAGTTTTAGCATTCGTTTTTTTGTATCAGTACTGGTGTGATTTGCAGCATGTGTAACTATGTATATCTCTCTACCTACATTATTCCATGAAATAGTGCATTTTCAAATGTTAACGGACTTTTTGGCCACCCGCGCGAACCGTGGCAAGGCGCCTGAGATCGTGCGGCTATCTCGCGCGGCACGTTTCTTGATAATGTCCATATGATCCTTGAACTGTGCTATTAAATACAGTACTTGTGTAGCAGATTTTGGAAAAATATGGCATTTCACACGAACAAGCTTTTCAAAATTCAAATGGCTCTAAGCACTATGGGACTTCACATCTGAAGTCATCAGTCCCCTAGACTTAGAACTACTTAAACCTAACTAAGGACATCACACACATCCATGCCCGAGGCAGGATTCGAACCTGCGACCGTAGCAGCAGCGCGGTACCGGACTGAAGAGCCTAGAAGCGCTCGTCCACAGCGACCGGCACGAACAAGCGGCACATTCCCTGATGGCCAAACGTTTCCTTACGATTAAGTAATTCAGTGTACGAGAAGTCTCAAATATTGCCCGACTGTTACAGCTGACAAGGAGTGCGAGCTGATTCCGTATCACTGAGTTCTTCTTCTGCGAACCCTATCTTCCCTTTTGCTCCCCTGCAATAATATTATCTGAAAAGAGCAGATAAACTCGTTTGCCTATAAAATAAACTGAACAAGCGCGCCTGCAGATAATATTCATAGCACCCAAACTCGTATCAGAGCTCCGAAAGGGTCGTGAATCCGTTAGCGAGCAGTTATCTCGAACACACAATAAATCCTTTTCCCACCTAACTGCAAGCAACTGAATACACAAGGTCCGCTCCACGGTATCTTTGTAACAGATTTCTCGCGTAACTTACGGATTGACTGACGTCAATAGCAGCGTTTGCCGTTTTGCGTGGAGCTGTAGTGTAGTGGGAAGGGAATAATGCTGCGTCAAATAGATTCATTTAAACACGGTTATTTAGAAAATGTTTCCGTAAGAGACGAAAATCACAAACTTTTAATTATTCTTTTACTACTAATAAATTAACATTAATTACTACCTCAACAGGTCCATTCGCGATGCAAGTGAGGCAATACTGTAGGGAAACAAAAAGTGAGAATTTACCGTCTCCTAGACTATATAACACATTTTGGACCTTCGTACTATACTTTACCTATATTATCTTACCCGACAAAGCTTCGCAATTGTTCAATATGTGTAGGAATAGGTTATACGTCCTCATCCGGGTTATCCCTGGGAACTGTCTTAAGATGCAAATTTCGCACTCTCTTTACGACTTCGCCTACTTTGAAAGTACGAAACTCGAAGTTATAATAAACCATACAGAATATGAATGACAAATACTTTTGTGTTTTCGTTTTTATTTCTTTTAACGTTTTTTTTTAATTTTTTGCACACAATACAATTATAAAACCTCACATCATACAACGTTTTGCGTTTTATGCATACTTGTGTGGTAAGAGCGTGAAGTGGTTTTCTGAACTGCCATTTCGTGAAAGCGAGAAATACAACTGACCATTCGAAAAAGTTGTCTAAGCCCTCCGCAGACGGAGCGACTCAAAAGCAAATCGTTGCCTACGTTAGTTGGTAACGGGTCTACAGACAATCGCGACGGCATAGTGACTCCCCAGTCAGTTGCTTACAACGCGTTGCCAGGCAGTTGCCAGCGACCCGCCGCCCACGTTGTCAAGCGATTTGAGCTGCGTCGTGTACTAGGACGTAGCTGTGTGTTGGTCCAGTTTGAAAATGAACGAACAGTATGTGAACATTAGCTTTGTACGGGAAGTCGAAAATAATTTCTTTTTATACAACTGCAAGCTCCCCGGCTACTGCAGCAGAGATTTTACAAAGAAAGCAGGCTGCGAAGTGGGAAAGGAATTTCATATTGCATGTGTAGTGAACTATAGTTTAAAATAAAAATTACCGATACTTTAATGGAAGCAAATGTACACGAAATTGTAAATCGTACCGATAGTATTCTTTTGTCAGACTAATAGCCTTCGTCATTCCGTAAAATTACATTGTCAAATGGAACCGGACAGTGAAAAGCCTCACATCTCCCCATATGTGTAAATACAACAGTGTTCACATGCAAATGATTTAACGAACACAAACCACCATCGCCACATTTTCTTGATTAAAATAAAAGTAACGTTGTGTTATGACGCAATAAATCAGTGTCCACCACTTAGCAAACAAAAGCCAAAAATTTAACATGTTGGAAGCCCTGGATATCACCTAAGATTGGTCCACAAACATGATTTAACATTAAATGACGAAATACAGCTCAATATCTCCCCTCTTATAAACTTCCCTTAATCCTAACAGTTTTCCCACGCTTCCCACGATTTCTGTCCCATTAAATTTCTCCATTTTCTGAACTTATTTGTTTCATTGGGATTGTCTGTGTACCACATATATTTCGTTGTTACAGTTGTCAATTCTGTCCTTTACTCTATTTCTTTATCACCTTCCACATTTATTACCTTATCAGGCTATTCTTCAGTTCCCTTGTCAACAACTAATTTTAATTTATTTTGCCTGTTAATTTAATTTAAACTGTTATATAGGCACTCTTTTTCGAGTTAAGTGTTAAATGTTTTTCTAGTTTTTCCCCTTCATATTTATTCACTGTTTCGCATCTTTAATTGCATTACCACTCCACTGTCAAACAAAACATATCTCCATCTTGAAACATATTTTTCAGTGATGTGCACAAATACTGTATCTTCTCTGATGATAACAGTCAGTTCAAGCCTGTTGCTGGCCTTGTGGGTCACAAATCGATTAAGAAAGTGAATTAACACTATATAACATACACAGTATTGTACTTGTGATTTGTAATTATTCTCGCCGAGCTCACTCCTAGTATAGCAATAGATGTGCTTTTGTATTCTCTTAATCTTTGTTTTGTTTGTTTTCGTGAGACACTTCAAAGATTGCATGTGGTATTTTTCCGACTAATGTTCTCCAACAAGAAAGACAAAATAGACGAATAGACGAAAATAGGGTGACTAGACATGCCGCATTTTACGTGGTTGCCCCTTATTTGACATAAGTGTCCCGTTGTCCTAACAAAATACAATAATGACGTATATCGTCCCGTTTTTCATTAACCGTCGGTATATTTTGAAATAATGTGTTTTTTAAGTAATGTGCAGCAGAACAAAATTCAGAACAAATGAGATAATACTCAAAGAATAAAGAAAATATGTTGTTGTTGTTGTTGTCTTCAGTCCTGAGACTGGTTTGATGCAGCTCTCCATGCTACTCTATCCTGTGCAAGCTTCTTCATCTCCCAGTACTTGCTGCAACCTACGTCCTTTTGAATTTGCTTAGTGTATTCATCTCTTGTTCTCCCTCTACGATTTTTACCCTCCACGATGCCCTTCAATACTAAATTGGTGATCCCTTGATGCCTCAGAACATGTCCTACCAACTGATCCCTCCTTCTAGTCAAGTTGTGCCACAAGCTCCTCTTCTCCCCAATTCCAGTCAATACCTCCTCATTAGTTATGTGATCTACCCATCTTATCTTCAGCATTCTTCTGTAGCACCACATTTCGAAAGCTTCTATTCCCTTCTTGTCTAAACTATTTATCGTCCATGTTTCACTTTCATACATGGCTACACTCCATACAAATACTTTCACAAACGACTTCCTGACACTTAAATCTATACTCGATGTTAACAAATTTCTCTTCTTTAGAAACGCTTTCCTTGCCATTGCCAGTCTACATTTTATATCCCCTCTACTTCGCCCATCATCACTTATTTTGCTCCCCAAATAGCAAAACTCCTTCACTACTTTAAGTGTCTCATTTCCTAATCTAATTCCCTCAGCATCACCCGACTTAATTCGACTACATTCCATTATCCGAGTTTTGCTTTTGTTGATGATCATCTTATATCGTCCTTTCAAGACACTGTCCATTCCGTTCAACTGCTCTTCCAAGTCCTTTGCTGTCTCTGACAGAATTACAATGTCATCGGCGAACCTCAAAGTTTTTATTTCTTCTCCATAGATTTTAATATCTACTCCGAATTTTTCTTTTGTTTCCTTCACTGCTTGCTCAATATACAGATTGAATAATATCGGGGAGAGGCTACAACCCTGTCTCACTCCCTTCCCAACCGCTGCTTCCCTTTCATGTCCCTCGACTCTTATAACTGCTATCTGCTTTCTGTACAAATTGTAAATAGCCTTTCGCTCCCTGTATTTTACCCCTGTCATCTTTAGAATTTGAAAGAGAGTATTCCAGTCAACATTGTCAAAAGCTTTCTCTAAGTCTACAAATGCTAGAAACGTAGGTTTGCCTTTCCTTATTCTTTCTTCTAAAATAAGTCGTAAGGTCAGTATTGCCTCACGTGTTCCAATATTTCTACGGAATCCAAACTGATCTTCCCCAAGGTTGGCTTCTACTAGTTTTCCCATTCGTCTGTAAAGAATTCGCGTTAGTATTTTGCAGCTGTGAGTTATTAAACTGATTGTTCGGTAATTTTCACATCTGCCAACACCTGCTTTCTTTGGGATTGCATTTATTATATTCTTCTTGAAGTCTGAGGGTATTTCGTCTGTCTCATACATCTTGCTCACCAGATGGTAGAGTTTTGTCAGGACTGGCTCTCCCAAGGCCGTAAGTAGTTCTAATGGAATGTTGTCTACTCCCGGGGCCTTGTTTCGACTCAGGTCTTTCAGTGCTCTGTCAAACTCTTCACGCAGTATTGTATCTCCCATTTCGTCTTCATCTACATTCTCCGCCATTTCCAGAATATTGTCCTCAAGTACGTCGCCCTTGTGTAGACCCTCTATGTACTCCTTCCACCTTTCTGCTTTCCCTTCTTTGCTTAGAATTGGGTTTCCATCTGCGCTCTTGATATTCATACAAGTGGTTCTCTTTTCTCCAAAGGTCTCTTTAATTTTCCTGTAGGCAGTATCTATCTTACCCCTAGTGAGATAAGCCTCTACATCCTTAAATTTGTCCTCTAGCCATCCCTGCTTAGCCATTTTGCACTTCCTGTCTATATCATTTTTGAGACGTTTGTATTCCTTTTTGCCTGCTTCATTTACTGCATTTTTATATTTTCTCCTTTCATCAATTAAATTCAATATTTCTTCTGTTACCCAAGGGTTTCTAATAGCCCTCGTCTTTTTACCTACTTGATCCTCTGCTGCCTTCACTACTTAATCCCTCAGAGCTACCCATTCTTCTTCTACTGTATTTATTTCCCCAATTCCTGTCAATTGTTCCCTTATGCTCTCCCTGAAACTCTGTACAACCTCTGGTTCTTTCAGTTTATCCAGGTCCCATCTCCTTAATTTCCCACCTTTTTGCAGTTTCTTCAGTTTTAATCTACAGCTCATAACCAATAGATTGTGGTCAGAGTCCACATCTGCCCCTGGAAATGTCTTACAATTTAAAACCTGGTTCCTAAATCTCTGTCTTACCATTATATAATCTATCTGATACCTTCTAGTATTTCCAGGATTCGTCAATGTATACAACGTTCTTTTATGATTCTACCAGACGACCTTCTCTTTCATTTCTTTCCCCCAATCCATATTCACCTACTATGTTTCCTTCTCTCCCTTTTCCTACTCTCGCTATCCAGTCACCCATGACTATTAAATTTTCGTCTCCCTTCACTATCTGAATAATTTCTTTTATCTCATCATACATTTCATCAATTTGTTCATCATCTGCAGAGCTAGTTGGCATATAAACTTGTACTATCGTAGTAGGTGTGGGCTTTGTGTCTGTCTTGGCCACAATAATGCGTTCACTATGCTGTTTGTAGTAGCTTACCCGCACTCCTATTTTCCTGTTTATTATTAAAGCTACTCCTGCATTACCCCTATTTGATTTTGTATTTATAACCCTGTATTCACCTGGCCAAAAGTCTTGCTCCTCCTGCCACCGAAGTTCACTAATTCCCACTATATCTAACTTTAACCCATCCATTTCCCTTTTTAAGTTTTCTAACCTACCTGCCCGATTAAGGGATCTGACGTTCCACACTCCGATCCGCAGAACGCCAGTTTTCTTTCTCCTGATAATGACGTCCTCTTGAGTAGTCCCCGCCCGGAGATGCGAATGGGGGAATATTTTACCTCCGGAATATTTTACCCAAGAGGACGCCATCATCATTTAACCATACAGTAAAGCTGCATGCCCTCGGGAAAAATTACGGCTGTAGTTTCCCCTTGCTTTCAGCCGTTCGTAGTACCAGCACAGCAAGGCCGTTTTGGTTAATGTTACAAGGCCAGATCAGTCAATCATCCAGACTGTTGCCTCTGCAACTACTGAAAAGGCTGCTGCTGCTCTTCAGGAACCACACGTTTGTCTGGCCTCTCAACAGATACCCCTCCGTTGTGGTTGCACCTTCGGTACGGCCATCTGTATCGCTGAGGCACGCTAGCCTCCCCACCAACGGCAAGGGGGGGGGGGGGGAAGAAAATATACTCTTTGATTAAAGTGTACTGAACGAGGTCTAACATTTCAACTCCTTTACACCATGGCACTAATGCTGCTGCAGAAAGAGTTCTCAGTCACATAAGCATTATGAACCAATGAACGGAAGAGTTTTAGTTTATAACTAACATTCATTTTCGTGTACATCATGTGTTGATTTTTATAAATTTCCGTTCGAAAATATCAAACTCCTGAAAGACTTTGTTCTACAAAATATAACGAAAAGGATTTTTCAGAAACTGTCCACAGTGAAACTTCCAGGCATGTTGATAGTGAAATTTGGGTAACCCCTGAAATGTATGATGAGATTAAAGAAATTATTCAGGTAGTGAATAGAGACGAAAATTTAATAGTCATGGGTGACTGGAATTCAAGAGTAGGAAAAGGGAGAGAAGGAAACATAGTAGGTGAATATGGATTGGGGCCAAGAAATGAGAGGAAGCCGCCTAGTAGAATTTTGCGCAGAGCATAACTTAATCATAGCTAACATTTGGTTTAAGAATCATGAAAGAAGGTTGTATACATGGAAGAACCCTGAAGGTACTAAAAGGTATCAGATAGATTATATAATGGTAAGACAGAGATTTAGGAACCAGGTTTTAAATTGTAAGACATTTCCAGGGGCAGATGTGGACTCTGACCACAATCTATTGGTTATGAACTGTAGATTAAAACTGAAGAAACTGCAAAAAGGTGGGAATTTAAGGAGATGGGACCTGGATAAACTGAAAGAACCAGAAGTTGTACAGAGTTTCAGGGAGAGCATAAGGGAACAATCGACAGGAATGGGGGAAAGAAATACAGTAGAAGAAGAATGGGTAGCTCTGAGGGATGAAGTAGTGAAGGCAGCAGACGATCAAGTAGGTAAAAAGACGAGGGCTAATAGAAATCCTTGGGTAACAGAAGAAATATTGAATTTAATTGATGAAAGGAGAAAATATAAAAATGCAGTAAATGAAGCAGGCTAAAAGGAATACAAACGTCTCAAAAATGATATAGACAGGAAGTGCAAAATGGCTAAGCAGGGATGGCTAGAGGACAAATGTAAGGATGTAGAGGGTTATCTCACTAGGGGTAAGATAGATACTGCCTACAGGAAAATTAAAGAGACCTTTGGAGAAAGGGGAACCACTTGCATGAATATCAAGAGCTTTGATGGAAACCCAGTTCTAAGCAGACAAGGGAAAGCAGGAAGATGGAAGGAGTATATAGAGGGTCTATACAAGGACGATGTACTTGAGGACAATATTATGGAAATGGAAGAGGATGTAGATGAAGATAAAATGGGAGATATGATATTGTGTGAAAAGTTTGACAGAGCACTGAAAGACCTGAGTCTAAACAAGGCCCCCGGAGTAGACAACATTTCATTAGAACTAGTGACAGCCTTGGGAGGGCATCCCTGACAAAACTCTACCATTTGGTGAGCAAGATGTACGAGACAGGCGAAATAGCCTCAGACTTCAAGAAGAATACAATAATCCCAAACCCAAAGAAAGCAGGTGCTGACAGATGTGAAAATTACCGAACTATCAGTTTAATAAGTCACAGTTGCAAAATACTAACGCGAATTATGTACAGACGAATGGAAAAACTGGTAGAAGTCGACCTCGGGGAAGATCAGTTTGGATTCCGTAGAAATGTTGGAACACGTGAGGCAATACTGACCCTACGACTTATCTTAGAAGAAAGATTAAGGTAAACCTACGTTTCTAGCATTTGTAGACTTAGAGAAAGCTTTTGACAATGTTGATTGGAATACTCTCTTTCAAATTCTGAAGGTAGCAGTGGTAAAAAACAGAGAGCGAAAGGCTATTTACAATTTGTACAGAAAGCAGATGGCAGTTATAAGAGTCGAGGGGTATGAAAGGGAAGCAGTGGTTGGGAAGGGAGTGAGACAGGGTTGTAGCCTATCCCCGATATTATTCAATCTGTATATTGAGCAAGCAGTGAAGGAAACAAAAGAAAAGTTCGGAGTAGGTATTAAAATCCATGGAGAAGAAATAAAAACGTTGAGGTTCGCCGATGACACTGTAATTCTGTCAGAGACAGCAAAGGACTTGGAAGAGCAGTTGAACGGAATGGATAGTGTCTTGGAAGGATGGTACAAGATGAACATCAACAAAAGCAAAACGAGGATAATGGAATGTAGTCGAATTAAGTCGGGTGATGCTGAGGGAATTAGATTAGGAAATGAGATACTTAAAGTAATAAAGGAGTTTCGCTATTAGATTTAAGTGTCAGGAAGTCGTTTCTGGAAGTATTTGTATGGAGTGTAGCCATGTATGGAAGTGAAACGTGGTCGATAAATAGCTTAGACAAGAAGAGAATAGAAGCTTTTTAAATGTGGTGCTACAGAAGAATGCTGAAGATAAGATGGGTAGATCACATAACTAATGAGGAGGTATTGACTGGAATTGCGGAGAAGAGGAGCTTGTGGCACAACTTGACTAGAAGAAGGAATCGGTTGGTAGGACATGTTCTGAGACATAGAGGGATCACCAATTTAGTATTGGAGGGCAGCGTGGAGGGTAAAAATCGTAGAGGGAGACCAGGAGATGAATACACTAAGCAGATTCAGAAGGATGTAGGCTGCAGTAGGTACTGGGAGATGAAGAAGCTTGCACAGGATAGAGTAGCATGGAGAGCTGCATCAAACCAGTCTCTGGACTGAAGACCACAACAACAACATGTAAATAATAATCATTCTCTACTCTAGTTAAATATTTCTTTATATTAAAGTGATATATTGTGTTTGCACATGAAACAGTAAAACAATAAAACACTAACGCGATTAGTAATTCAAGATATTTTGATTTATTTTTAGTATGACTTTTAAGAATATGGGACGATGATCTGTGTAGTTTTAGCGTCAACTAAGTAATTTAACACAAATCTACTATATTGGCAAAAATAGAGCAAACAAGTAGTTTCAGCATTGAACCCTGGGAGGAACGGGTGTGTCGAATAGAAACAGAGGCGAATGGAATGGGAGAGGCTATCATTCTCAAAAAGGGAATCACCAAGGGTATGTTTTTACCTGAGGCATTAGTAAAAGTAGAATTTGGAGAATGCTTAACGAATACGCTGAATGCTGCAGATGAGAGTGTGTCAGTCAACTGCCCACAGGTGGCAGCAGAAGCAGTTCCGGAGTGGACATTGTTGTGACGATCGTTCAGTGTGCTCAGTGTCAGTAAAAATAAGCCACATCTGAAATCACCAATGAGTGTTCTACAGCAGAACATCTGGACAAGTCGCTTGAATGCGGAAGAGAAGGCAACAATTATAGTTATACACCATGACAACAATAAATATTGCCTGGAGAAATATTATCTTACACAGATAACATCAAACACGAAATTACACTGCTACCGGGAGCAGATGGTAGGGTGATATCCCAGATCACGTAAAGGTACGTTTACACTGGGATACATGTATCGCGACATGTATGAGCGACATGTCAATTTGACATGTCGCGATACATCACCTCATACAAAAATTCACGGAACTTGTATGCGGACCCTCGAGCTCATACATGTCGCGTATACATTTTGTATATCGCTTTTTGGCCATATACGCGACTTGTATGAGCGACATTTGAAGAACTCGCGCATGCGCAGTACTATCATTTCCTGTCGTCTTGTCGCCTGCCGCTTATTTTGAAGTTTGGCGCATGCGTAGTACCAGCTTATTTGGCGGCTGTTTTGAGTTTTGGAGCTGCCGACTGTCGTTTGTTGTGTAGTTATTTGTGTATTTTGTCGTGTGTTGTGCCCGCGTGTTTTAAAATTTGCCATGACTTCTTGGTCCAAACAAAATACACTGCATTTTATAGAGGCAGTGCGCAGGCATCCCTGTATATGGGATGTGAAAATACGAGACTATAAGAACATTCTCAAAAGGTACGACGAGTGGGAGGAAATTGCCAAGGCATTTAACGTGTCAAGGAAGGAATGTGAGGACAAGTGGCATAATTTAAAAAGCCAATACAGTCGCGAGTTAGCGAAAAGGAAGAGCAGCAAAGGAACTGGAAGTGCTACAAGCAATGTGTACCACACTTCATGGTATGCTTTTGAAAGTATGCAGTTCATAAGAGACAATTACAAACCACTCTCTCATAGGAGCACACATGAAGTAGTACCAGTAAGTAAATTTGTTATAATATTTTATTAATCATATATTTGGCAACATTTTTTTCGTGCTACTGCTTTACATAATGTAAATATTTACAATTTCACTGAAAAACATGATTCTCCATACTGCTATGGTTTGAAGTCCTGAATACTGCAGAAGAATGAGCATATTACTTTATGTCATCATTTAACAATGATGTGCAACTTATTTTCCATACTGCCATGGGATGGAGCCCTGAATACTGCAGAAGTATTCAGCATATTCTCTTCTGTTGTCATTCAGCAATGAAGTTCTTCGGCCAGTTCTGGGCAGTGGCTCCAGCACAGTAGGGGTTTCCCTCCAGGACCCAGGTATTACGTTGCCATCATCTCCCTCTCTGTCGTATGTTCCTGCTGGACAATAACTTTGAGATTTTCTGTTTTGAAGAAAATTATGTAAATAAACACAGGCTAGTGCCACCACTGTAGCTTTCCCCGGACTGAGAAGCATTTGCTTCCTCAGCACTCTGTAAACAGCACTTATAATCCCAAATACATTTTCTATTACTCTTCTTGCCCTGCATGCTCTATAGTTAAAAATACGTTGCCAACTATTTTTTTCATGCAGACCTGGAAATGGTTTCACAATGTTTTCCTCTAGGCCAAAGGCTTCGTCAGCGACGAAAACATATGGAACAGGCTTGCTCCTACCAGGAAGAGGAGTTGATGGTGGTATATTTAGAGTTTTTGTTTCTAACATTTTGTAAAATGTGGTGTCTTTAAGAACACCACCATCTGAAATCCTCCCCTGCGTGCCAACATCAGCGTAAATTATTCTATAATTAGCATCAGCAATTGCTAGCAAAACAATGCTGAAGCGCTCTTTATAATTAAAATAAACTGTTCCACTGTTGGGTGGTGCCACAATGTCAATGTGCCTCCCATCTATAGCTCCCAAACACCTGGGGAAATTCCATTTTTCTTCATATTCTTTGGCAATTTTCAGCCATTCCTCTGCAGTAGCAGGAAGCTGGAAAGAAAATTGTTACTCTTTTAATTTAATTTACGCATGGACACTCAAAGAAATTCTAAATACATTAAGATACTTTGATTATAATGTATGTATAACATATAGCTCACTTTGCCTTAGAAATGTGTTATGTATTTTAAAGGTCATGGAAGCCCCAGCCACGGAAGGAGATGGTGAAGGAGAAGGAGAAGGAAGCATTAGTTTCCCTTACGATGTCACAGAAATGGAGGAGGTGACATTTGCCACGCCCCCAGAAGACATTGTGGAAGTGGAAACCACTCCACTCATCTCTGTGCCTCCACATGAATGTGGATGTGCAACCGTGCCACCGTGTACCACTCCAAGTCCGAGTGGAAGTGGTAGATCAAGTGCACTGAAGAGAGCCAGGAGAGACCTGGATGAAGACCGAGAAGGTCTTTTACAGACCTTGAAAAAAGTTGGCGACAATTTAGCAGGCAGGAAAAGGGACCAGTTTACCCACTTGGGTGACTTGGTCGCCAATAAGCTTAGATTTCTGTATGAAAATGGCCATACTAGAATTATGGCAAGACTTGAAAACGGAATCTACAGATGTTTGCAGGAGGCAAACGATGAACTAATAGATGCAAATGCAACATAATTTATGTATTCCTTAAAAACCATGTATAAATGTTGAAATATGCATGTAATGTGCTGTCAAGTACTATTAAATAAAACTAAATACAAATTAATGTTGTTGGATATCTTTACTGTGAAGAAGGTGTCCTCAGAAATTGTGATATTGTATTACTGAGTGAAGCATGTCAGTCGATCCAAAGAACTAAAACCTAACCCATTTCAGCAAAATTTGAGAAATTTATGCTGAAAAAGATATGTGCCGTTAAAATTTTAGTTCCTATTCCAGCATCCTCACGTGGTTATGTTGGCAACATCAACGGCGCGGTAGAAAATTTGTGCTGCTGTTCCTGGTTGACAGTTACTTGTATGTACCCTCGTCCGCTCGTTAAAAGTAATTGCTCTCGTAAAACGAAGATTTCATGACAAAACATTTGCATTGTCGCGCGATTACTAATGCCAACGACTCACACACGATTGTCGGCATTAGCATCCGTTGTCAACATTATCACGCGAGGCCGCCGGAATAATAGCAAAAAACTGATATACGCGCCAGATGCATGAAAAAATTATATAATGTATTACATACTGTGATATATATATATATATATATATATATATATATATATATATATATATATATATATAACTTTTACCTTCACTTCTTGGGATAGAACTTGCACAATGGCCTCGCAAACACGAAGAATAATGTTGCATATGGCACTTTTTGATATTCTATGCAGATACATTAACGTCGAAAAGGAATCCCCAGTGGCCAAAAAACGGAGTGTTACTGCCAGCTGATCCTCTGGTGGAATCGCTTCCCGAAAGTTTGTGTTGGTTTTGGACACAAGAGGAGCAACAAGAGATAGCAAACCGCGGAAATCCTCCATACTCATCCTAACATAATTTCTAAAATATGCGCCATCCTCTAGCGTTAATTCCTGAACGAGCATTGCGTAAGCTCCGTGAGTAGCGCGTTTGCGAAGAAACTCTCTCTGCCACCATCTACGCTTCCTCCGCCTTTTCTTCCTATCATCTTCCAAAAGAGCAAGTGTACCAGCACATAAAAATGTGAAATCTTCCAAATCGTCGTCGGAAGCCATCGCACAGTGATACAAATCAGTGTAAACGCACGCTCATACATGTATGAAGTTGATACTTGTCAACTCATACAAGTCGCGATACATGTCGCAAAGTCGCATATACATGTATCTCATACATGTGCCGATACAAATCGCAGTGTAAACGTACCTTAAGAAACAGATTGCCCCATCGCTTGGTCTAGGAGGCACCCTTTTCAGGGAACGGCCACCAGGCGGCAACAGCGTCACACCCTTACTTGTGGAATCAACCACTAGATGGCACTCCGTTCTGTGAAAAATGTGGCAACATCGGCCGAACGCGTGCAGCTTTCCACTATTTGGCGTCTGTGAAGTACAGCTGTTTCTGACATACCAGTGGCAGTGGATCGAGTCGTCATGCCGAGGGCCTGCGATTATATCAGCTGTGGAAGGAGTAGACGAACAAATCCTGAATTGAAATTGTTCAGATTTCCCGTCAAAGATAAAGAAAGGTTACGCGAGTGGATTTTAAATTCAGGTAAATCAATAAATTAGTTACGAGTAAGAACTAATAAAGAGCCCTAAGCATTCGATCCTATCTAAATTTTGTCGATCTTATATTCTGATATAACGTGGCAGCCCTTCCTGTACAAGAATCGTATCATTTAATTTTTAAATGAAATCTTTGCTGAGATTTGGACTTTTTTAAACTGTTTATTCACTTCACTATCGTAATTTTGGGTGTAGAGGCATTTTTGTGTGCAATATGAAAACTGAAACCAGTATACGATATGGATAACAAAATACAAAGCATAGTGTGGTAACATTTGGTAAACAATTTAAGAAGCATTACCTTACAAGACCTTTCCCTTGGTACTTGAAAATGGCTCTAGAGCTGAAATCGCAACAGTGAAATAAATGAATAATAGTCGTCATCTAACTGCTAGGTCATCGGTCCCTCTAAATCCTGGTATATACTAGAGCGAACGAAATGGAGTGTAAAACCTCGTTTACACTGCTGCCAATGAGTATTCATAGATAATTCGCCATTGTTCACTGCCATTCGTTTATACGTGCGAACAAGCGTTTATACTGGAATGAAGGGAGGAGAATAGAAGAGAACGAGCATAGCATTTCTTTTATCTGTGCGCTAATAATCCTCACACAGCTTTCACTTGAAAACAACACTACTCATAGTTACAGGTCTGCGCGAGTGCGGATATCCCTAGTAATTACTGTGTTGCAGATAAAAGCGTACGTCTGTTGCGAATATTTGCGGGTTATCTTTAAACTGTACAACGTAAATTTTTAACTTAATTATGGTTTGCCGTCTGTGGCTCTTCAAAGTTGACACCGCCAAAATATGCTCGAAAAACACACTTCACTTATATATTACCGCGTTTGCAGCCCCCTTTCAACAACAATCCAAAATTCATCGTTTTGTGCCACTCTTATATCATTTACGATAAGTTACAGGCAAGTAAACGAATTTAAATTTGAAATGACTGTCACTGAAATACGTCCAGCCTTAATTCGCATCGTAACTGAGAGCAGGCATCAGCAGACAAAACTTCAGGCCAGGCATAAGTCTCTTTTCAGAGCAGTGGTGGGTTAAACAGCTTTACAAAACGTTAATATCTGAGAATGCGGATACGCAACTTGGCAGATGTGGATAATGATCTTGTGGATGCGGTGCACATACGGACGGTGGCATTTTTCCTGTCCGCGCAAACTTCTAGTTACAGCTACGATGTAAATCTTTGATATTGAGGTAAGATTATTTTACCCGGAGGTTTTGACAAAGCAAACAAACTTCTTTTGATGCTTTGCTCAAAAACTGACAGCCAGCTGAACACTAACGAACACTACCGAATGCGTACCGTAAAAGACTGAATGTTATTGTCTCGCAGTGGTGAATGGAATTGAACACTACAGAATCAGCATTTCATCACGCAAACACTTGCAAACATTGATGTTATGCTTTCGCTACTTAATTGTTTCTCACTGTGAAAAGCCAAGCACTAAATGGGGAAACAACATTATAGGCAATGTTTTTTTTAATTGCGAAGCAAGTAATGTCACGCAGAAGAGGTTAGAAATCAAGTGTTTCTTAACTTTTGCAGGAACTTCAGAGGCACTGTGGTCACCGAGTAAAGTTTACGAACCTAACACGACTGAATGACGAATTCGTCTACACATATGAGAATGCTGTTTTTCCTGTTTTAGTTCGCTCAGTGTTGACCAGGCTTAAAACGCCATAGGACCACATTCCCAGAATTAATCACAATATTTTAAGTCCAAAAAAGGTTGCACACAAAGATCCCTCTTAGCAAATATTTAATGAAAGATTCCTTTCTATCATGCTAATGTAGACTGAGCTACTAAATGTGTTAATGGTATATACATATATCGTATTTTTCTGATAGATAGTTATTGTTACAGGCAATGTCAAACTGCTGGATATGGACCCAGGAGTCTATTACTCCTGTGTGATGTCCATTTTGATGAAAAGTCATTCATGAACAGTACGAGACAACGGCTTATGCGCACGGCAGTTCCTGCAAAATTTACATCTGACACTGGTTCTTCAGCAGTATGTGAGGGAACTAGTGATCAGAATAGTTTGTCATCACCTGAACTGAAAGTGAATATTTCAAGGAGAACATACAGTGCAGCTAGTCACCTTCTGGTAGAAACAAACGCAACACCACAAAAGTGTGAACCATTTCCAGACCTGAAAGAAATAGAAATGCCTGCGAGACAAGTTAAAAGAAAACTCTGTATGCTACGTCGTGATGATGAGGATACCCCTAGAAAGCAAAAACTGAAACAGAAAATACATAACATGAACGGATCACTGAAAAACAAAACTTCCTACTTGTCAAAAGTTAAGAGTAGATTATTCAAATGGTTCAAATGGCTCTGAGCACTATGGGACTCAACTGCTGAGGTCATTAGTCCCCTAGAACTTAGAACTAGTTAAACCTAACTAACCTAAGGACATCACACACATCCATGCCCGAAGCAGGATTCGAACCTGCGACCGTAGCGGTCTCGCGGTTCCAGACTGCAGCGCCAGAACCGCGCGGCCACTTCGGCCGGCTAGTAGATTATTGCATTATAGGAGCGCAAATAATATTACCCATGTGTTAAGCAGTTTCTGCTTCCCATCTGATTACTCCAGGGCACTGGCTGCAATGCAGTGCAAGAGCAAAAAACGGCCGTGGTCTTCTATCGAGAAAAATCTCTCTGATGTTGTTTTACAAATCTCCTGCAGCATATAAATTTTTGCGAAAATTGGGTATCGTATTACCTGGACTGTCCACAATTAGATGATGGATTGGCGTCACAAAATTTCTACCAGGGTTTAATAAAAACCTTTTTAGTCAACTTAGCAAGAAATTTGAGGCACAAACTTATTTAGAAAAGGCATGTGTAGTATCTTTTGATGAGATGTCGATAATGCGTCATCTGGAATATGCAAAAGATCTCGATTTAGTAGAAGGTCTAGAAGATTTGGGTGATAGGGGAAGGAAACCACTTCCTGCAAATTATGCACTTGTTTTTATGATTAGAGGCATCTACAGTAACTGGAAATTGCGTTTCATATTTTTTGTCTAATTCAGGAGTAAAACATGTGGATTTATTGGGACTCGTACAGGAACTAATTATTTTATTGCAAAATGCAAACCTAGAGCCAAAATTAGGCGTTTGTGATCAGGGAGCTAGTAATCGAAGTGTTGTGAAGCATTTACATGTTACGCCTGAAAAACCTTATTTTATTGTAAATGGACAGAAATTGTTTTACATTTATGATGTCCCACATTTATTCAAAAGCATACGAAACAATCTGCTTAGTGGCGACTTCATTTTCAACAATGCTGTTGTTTCATTCGAAGATGTCAGGAAAACATATGACATTGATAAGAAGAACAAAAAAAGCAGAATGTTGGTAAAACTCACTGATAGTCATTTGCAACCTGATTCATTCCAGAAAATGAATGTAAAAATGGCAGTCCAGGTCCTCAGCCACTCTGTTGCTGCAGCTATCAGAACTTGTGTAGCGACTAAAGAATTGCAGAGTGATACAGCAGAGAGCACAGCTACTTTTATAGAATTTATGAACAACTTGTTTGACGTTTCGAACAGCAGGACAGCATTTTCCTCTAATCCATATAGGTGTGCATTATCAGAACAATGTCCAGTAGTAATGGAAACGCTACAGAATGCAAAGGATGTCTTAAGTACCATAAATAAAATTGAAGAAAAGACAGGTAAAATAACGACACCACCATGCATTACGGGTTTAATCCAGACTGTGAATGCTATTGCTCAGTTTTTCCTTGAGGAACAAACTGTCGGCATTAAATTTTTACTGACAAGCAGATTGAATCAAGATGCTCTTGAGAATTTATTTTCTGTGTACCGTCAGAAAGGAGGCTACAACCGTAATCCAACAGTTAGAACACTAAGGTGCTTGTTCCGAACAAGCACTATTAACTCACTAATGAAGCCTTCTGACGCTTCAAATTGTGAGAATGACACTGACAAGATGCTGTTACTGAACAACTGTGTGTTGCAAAAAGAAGGTGATGAATCTCAGCTGTTGGAGAGCTCTGGAAAGGTCGGAATTCCGAACACCCCTGGTTCCTCTACGGATGAAGAAGGGAGTACCATCGAGACCGACGAGTATTTGTCTACCTCACAGCAAGACCTTTCCTCTGAACAGTGTTCAGTAGCATATTTTGCTGGCTACTTAGCACACATATGCATCGAAAGGTATGGTTGTTTGAAATGTAAGGAGACACTTACTTGTAGCAGTGAGCTTCAAGAGAAGAGGGAATTATTTATTCTCCATAAAAAATACGCAACTGGGAATTTGTGTCATTCTTCAGTGGGACTCAGCGCTCCAACTGTTGAGTTTAGCAACATTATTGAAATGTCTTTACAGGCATATGAGTCCTGTTTTTTACAGTTGATTTATAAGAGAAATATAAAGTTTAGGATTGTTAATTACATCAAATCAAAACTTGAAAACTTTCACTGGTTGGACGATGAGGAATGTGGAGAACACAGACTTTTCATTTTGAATCATCTTGTGAAATGTAAATTGTATTTCAGTTGCAGAACAATGTTCAAAGACAAGTGTAGTAGAACTGTCTCAAAACTGAAAATTATAAAAAATTTGTAGTTTATTCACATTGAATTTAAGTACCAAATAAAGATTCTCCGTTAGGCTGCACAAATAAGTTTCGTTGCCTTTCCTTGATCGTTCTACCACGTTTAACTAGAAAGAAGTAATGTGTTAAATCTGAGCAAAGCAGTACTGCTTGTGACAATAGTAGATGTGCTGACGGCAAAGTTAAGATGTTTACCATCACAGATTTTTTTTTATTACTCACGATATTTAAAGTTTCACAATATTTATTTTTTTCGAAGATATCGTTGTTAAGTGCGTACATGAAATTATATTCGTTTACAACAAACTGTAATCAAATGCAAAATATGGTTATACTTGAGAATGCTTACAGAAATACTTAAAAAGGAAGCAAAATCTGTTTCTTAAACTTATTTACAGTCTCAATGTGAAAAATATATTGTCGTTATAACTCACCTAATCCTTATACATACTCTATGCAAAATAAATAATTATATCGGTAATGTCAGGACGCGAAACCCACTGCTCAGTGCAATATTTGTCAGTAAATTATCGGATTATATTTCAAAGACGTTGAGAAGGTTTTGAAAACTTTCTAGTGTTATCCTGCACGTGGAGATCTTTTTTACCCCCATAATCCGTATCAGAAGAGCTGTATGACAAAGAGGAAATTGACGGCGAGTGTAAAACCTATGCGACTGCAATACAGTCTGCATTTAAACAGTAACTCACGAGAAATATTTGTGTGTTACTTTTCATTTATTTCATTTCGCATATGATTGTGAGAAGTATCCCTACAGTAGAAATAAACTTGGTTTGTAGATTTACAGGAGCTAATTTACATTCTTCGATTGAAAACTCGGGAAAAACCATAGCCGATCATGGTCTACAGTCAGCTGTGTGACGAATGCATTTCGCGCGCAATGCACTAGCCGAACACAAATCAGCGTCATTCACTTCACCGAAGATACAGCGTTGCCAATCCCGCGACATGGACAGGTCAGTTAGCATTGTAGCGTCGCCTGCGACATCTGTTGACCGACGGGAAAACTATTTTTACGGTTGCCTGTTCCGCCGTAAGGACGGTCAATCTGTTTCTTACGTGATCTGGGGTGATATGTTTGCGACCCTACAGAATACCGCAAGCACAGAAGGACAGGCTGCAGCAGGAAAGTGAAAAGATGTTACAGGGTGACATTATATTACCCAGTAAAAGTGGTTGGAATTATCCCTTGACTTTAATTCCGAAAAAGAAAGCAAAACCTGCGAATAGTTACGGACTACAGGCGACTTCATAAGATCTCCTGAAATTCAGTGTATTCATTGCGAAGAAGAGACGAAAGAAATTCCTGACGGTCTAGGGAAGGCAAAGTATTTCTCAACCCTCGACTTAGCTAAGGGCTATTGTCAAGTCTTATTTGACGAACAGGATCGAGAAAAGGTGGCTTTCAGTACGCCGTATGGGCATTAAAAGTACAAACAAATGCCAATGGTTCTTAAAACAGCTCCTAGTACATTTCAGAACTTGACGAACTCTGTTTTGACAAGGCAACAAGGTGACAAATTGTTCCTCTATTTGAATAACGTGGTAATATTGGCACCTCCTTTGAGGAACATAATGTGCAGCTGACAGAGCCATTCGAAAAGCTTAGACTGCACAATTTAAAGCTACAAGTGGACAAACACGAGTTTTTGTGAAAGCACTCCGTCTTCAGGCCACAAGTGGCCCATCGGGACCATCCGACCGCCGTGTCATCATCAGATGAGGATGCGGATAGGAGGGGCGTATGGTCAGCACACCGCTCTCCCAGTCGTTATGATGGTTTTCTTTGACCGGAGCCGCTACTATTCGGTCGAGTAGCTCCTCAATTGGCATCACGAGGCTGAGTGCACCCCGAAAAATGGCAACAGCGCATGGCGGCTGGATGGTCACCCATCCAAGCGTCGGCCACGCCCGACAGTGCTTAACTTCGGTGATCTCACGGGAACCGGTGTATCCACTGCGGCAAGGCCGTTGCCTGAGTTTTTGTGAAAAGAAGTGTGCTATTTGTGTCATATTTTATTGGCCCAGGGCTTGAGGCCAGGTACACAGAAGATCGAGCTGATAAAGGAGTATCCACAGCCCAAAACAACGTAGCAATTAAAGGCGTATTTATGTCTTGTGAGATTCTACTGGCGTTTTATATGTAACTTCGGTAAAATCGCTGATTATTAAAGAAAGAAGTGCTTTGCACCTGGGGTGTCAAGCAAGAAAACACTTTTCAGCGTTTGAAAGAGAAGCTGATCAGGCCGTCTACATTACAGTGCACGGACTTTGTAAAGGACTTCATAATTATCACGGACGTTGGTCAGTCAAGTACTAGAGCAGTTTTAAGTCAGAGAAAAACCGGAAGCAACTTACCTTTCACGTATGCTTCGAGGCCGCTGAACAAGGCAGAAAATGGTTTGGTAGTATATCAGATCCTTCAACCAGATTGAAGAAATTTAGGTTAAAGCTGGAGTAATATGACTATCAGTTCTTGTACAAGAGTGGCAAATAAAATAAAGTGGCCGACGCACTCTCATGGGTGAGGGGGAAGAACAGGGGCGGCTGGTGTGCGACCGGAAAGTGACAGTAGCCTACGTCATGACACGGTGGAAATGGAAGCCATGGCACGGATCACGGACCAACCTTTTTTTTTTTTTTTTTGTAATCTCATTTTTTGTTCGTTATTGTTCGTTTCAATTGTTCGTGGCGGACGTCACCCGACGCCCGTTGAAGTTCGTTATTGATCCATTCACTCAGTTTTTTTTATTACAGGGGGCAGCTAACCCTCTGACCGAGCACGCTGAGCTACCGTGCCGGCTAACCATCAGGCGGCGACAGTGTGGCTGTTGGCGCACAAGAGAGGCGGCAGGCGTGGCCGACAAGGACACAGCGCAGAAAACAGCTGATCCGAGAACAGTAAAAGATATTCAGAAATAAATAAACTGCATCAGGCATATAGAAAAGTATCTCCAGAAAAAGAGAGAGCTGAACCGGGAAATAAGTGCTACTGGCAAAACCGCAATATTACAACAGTTTCACGATTCTCCCTCTGGGGGACACCAGGGCACAGGAAGAACCTAAGAACAAATAAAGAAGTGTCGAGTATGGAGCTATACGAAGAAAGATTTAGAAGAATATATCCGGAAATTCGAAAGTTGCGAAAAGAATAAGCTCACTAGAAAACACATAAAGATGCCTTTAAAGATGATGGGGATGACTGAGCACGTTTTCGGAAGGTGTGACATTGACATAGTAGGTCCATTAAACCAGACGGACCGGGGGGAAAAGTGTACCCTTACGTTTCAGGATGCACTGACGAAGTTTATGGTAGATGAACCCATTGAAAGGAAATGCCGATGCAATAGCATGGGTGCTAGTTGAGCACATTACACTGGGATATGGAATACCGTTAATATTGTTAAGTGACATGGGAAGTAATTTCATGAGTGAGACTATAAAAAAAGTACGTAAACTACTGCATATCAAGAAGATACAGACACCAAGTTACCACCCTCAAACAAACGGAGCGTTAGAGAGGTGGCATAGAACATTAACGAAGTTGCGACACTATGTAAACAGAGCACAGACAAATTGGGACAGTTGGGTTCCATTCGCGATTTTTGTGTGGAATACAAATGATTCAAATGTCTCTAAGCACTGCGGGGCTTAACATTTGAGATCATCAGTCCCCTAGACTTAGAACTAATTAAACCTAATAACCTAAGGACATTAGACACATCCATGCCCGAGGCAGGATTCGAACCTGCGACCGTAGCAGCAGCGCGGTTATGGGCTAAAGCGCCTAGAACTGCTCGGCCACAGCGGCCGGCTGCGTGTAATACAACAGAGCATAGTGCGACAGATTATACGCCACTTGAACTGTTCTCTGGAAGAACATGTAATATTCCAGCGATACTACAGAAAGATCTGGCTGGAGTAAGGCATAATTTTGATGCTTATGTGGCAGAGTTAAAGCAGCGCAAACAAGTAATGCACCAATGTACAAGAACACAGAATGCGCAATGTAAGATAAAAAAATAAGGGATACTATGATATGATCCAGCGTCCAAAGGAATTCCGTTGTGGGGATAAGGTTCTGTCGTTTGATGAGAGCATATGACAAGGCAGGCCATGTAAGTTATATACACAATGGCGAGGTCCGTACAAGGGATACAAATAAAGGAACCTAATGTCTTAATGTGTTTGAAACGAAATAAATATCTCATAGTTTATGTAAACAGACTGAAGGAATTTTCCTAATTCGTGATGTCGGCCTCATACTGCACAATGGCGAGGTCCGTACAAGGGATACAAATAAAGGAATCTAATGTCGTAATGTGTCTGAAACGAAATAAATATCTCATAGTTCATGTAAACAGACTGAAGGAATTTTCCTAATTCGTGATGTCGGCCTCATACTGCACAATGGCGAGGTCCGTACAAGGGATACAAATAAAGGAACCTAATGTCGTAATGTGTCTGAAACGAAATAAATATCTCATAGTTCATGTAAACAGACTGAAGGAATTTTCCTAATTCGTGATGTCGGCCTCATACTGCTTCGTCTGCGTTATCCTACTGCTCATTGGGCTAGAGTACACCAGACAAGAACCGTACACGCAAGAAACGAAGTTCCGTCGTCACCTGAACTGTATTATGACAGTATATGTCGTGCGAAAATTTACGGTATAATGTGGAAAATTGCGAGTTATTTGAATGTAGTGGAACTGAGAGAGAAATTTGAGCGCACTGAGGTACTTGGAGGTTGAGCAATCGGATATTGAAAAGACAGGTTGGCATTACTGAATATGACTGCAACAGAGAGTAACAGTGCGAAACATGCGTTAAAATTGCACACAGTAAAAACAGGAAACGCAGTGGGTCTGACTGGGCGACGGCAGTAAGAGTCTGTTTGGAACAACAGACAAAAATGACGCCAAGGTGAAGACATAGTCTTAGAAGGGGAACAGAAACAACTGCTCCGTCTTTCAAAGGAACAAGCGACAGTAGTTCAAACAACCTGGACTAGTTTAACTCAAATGGTAAGCTCCATAGCGAAAATCTGTGGACAACATTAAATAATAAGGAATTGATGTTTGTAGCCCCAGTAGACGAAGGCATTACCGTCGTCCGTCATGATGCAATTCCCACAGGTATCATGCTCAGAGGCACAGGGGAGATAAAATTTTTAGGTATGTTTCATGGGTATACAGTTCAGACAGTGATACAGTCTCAACATATATTGTTGTTGTTGTTGTGGTCTTCAGTCCAGAGACTGGTTGGATGCAGCTCTCCATACCACTCTATCCTGTGCAAGCTTCATCATCTCCCAGTACCTGCTGCAACCTACATCCTTCTGAATCTGTTTAGTGTTTTCATCTCTTGGTCTCCCTCTACGAATTTTACCCTCCACGCTGCCCTCTAATACTAAATTGGTGATCCCTTGATGCCTCAGAACATGTACTACCAACCGATCCCTTTTTCTAGTCAAGTTGTTCCACAAACTCCTCTTCTCCCCAATCCTATTCAATACCTCCTCATTAATTATGTTATCTACCCATCTAATCTCCAGCATTTTTCTGTAGCACCACATTTCGAAAGCTTCTATTCTCTTCTTGTCCAAACTATTTATCGTCCATGTTTCACTTCCATACATGGCTACACTCCATACAAATATTTTCAAAAACAATATAAACAAATGTCATCAGCAGTGATACTGTGGCGAACTTAAGTATGGAAATAGATTGCTGCATAGCGAACAATGAAAGGAAGAGTATAAGTAAACTTAAACTGGAACTGCCAATACAACCTACAATTAGACAGTAAGGTAACCTCAAAGTTGCAGGACATAAGTTGGAGGAGCTACAGAGTGAGACTGAATATTAGGAGAGAAGTGTCTTCAGCAACTTCTCGCTAATTCATTTCTCTTCCTGGAGTTTCATGGTCTCTGGTGTAGTAATTGAAGTAATATTTGTTGTCTATGCAAATATTGTAAATGTTGCCGAGACTGTTTTACATTTGTGTCCAGAGAAGGATATAGTCAGGTACCATTCTATGAACACCGCATTTAGAGATAATAAAGAGGTAATTTTTGACAGATCTCTAGTGCTTGCTAGACACGTTAGAAGTGAAGTTAGAAGTGGTAGCTATCAAAGTGTTAAGACAAAACCGGACAAACGCTGAAGAATGATAACACTGGTAGAAAATATAAAAACTAAATGTCTCATACTGTAAAATAAAATGTATCTTTATTCCTTTTATCATAATATTTAATAATGATAGTATGTGTCAAATGTAAGTACAGTTGTAAAGCAAATGAGTGTGTCTTTTGAACATTATTGTAAAACAAATGTGTATGTTTACCCATTAATGGAATATAATTTGTGGGAAACCTTGAATAAAAATTTGTATTCGCTGAGGACAGCGCCTACAAATTTTTCCCTAAGGGGAGAGGTGTCGCATACTTAGAAAACGCAATGAACAGAAGCCAGAAAGAATAAGTTTTTCTAGAAAGTACTCGGAGTGCAAAGGCGGCGCCACAGGAAGGGCGGTTGGGGAGTTTGGTAGCAATGTTTCGTGGACTCAAGAGGTATCGTGTGAGCTCGTGTGGAGAAGCTTGATGTGTGGCAAGGAGTTGGTGTGGACCATATATGGTCACATATGAGGCCCCAAAGGGCGGTGGCTGGAAGTACCAACGTGGAAGGGGCGACGCAACCTGATGCACGGATAAAAGGTGGGGCAGCGTAGCTCGCAGTGGAGTTCAGTACAGACAGCGGTCCACGAGGGACAACTGTATAGGTCAAGCTCGGGGCCCGCGTTGTAGTATTCGCTCTGGCTCTGCTCGCGCTCAGACATCGCCGTGTACCTTCATACATTAGATTTTGCAACCCGGAGTAGCGTATTTTCATTCAAGTCATTATCCAATTCTTGATCAGATGAGCAATTGGAGATTATAGTTACTCAAGTCTTGTCTTTGTTAGACAACTCTTTCAAACTTCCAGATAGCCATCTTCAACTCAAAAATCAGCCACTATCAATCGAATTCATTTGATTTTATCGGTATAGGATATTCAAACAGTTGCATCGACCACTTCTTGAAGTACATATCAAACACGCCCAAAAATTTTAGAAAAGTATGTAGAATGAAGGGTCGACATTAGTAGTAGTAGTAATATATACTACAGGCATTTCGTCAGAAAATACATAACATAAATAATACGAAGGTCTATAGTAACCTACACAATACAAAGGTGCTTACTATGCTACCCAATACAATATTCCAAACTGCATACACGTCTCCAATTAATTACAAAAATGCATGAAAATAGTGTTTCATGTGGAGTACATAGCTGACATTTACATAGAAATAAAATCTGAGTCGGGACTAATGACCTCGTAGTTTGGTCCATTTACTCCCCAAATCAACCAACCAAAATCTGAGCTCTATCTCTTTTGTTCAAAATATTCATTCGCATTAGAGTACACATTTGATTGACGTATAGTAAACTAACTTAGTTACAAGTTTACAGCAGGTACCGGTATTTACACTGGTGTCCGGAACTAAAACAACAAACCGCTGTTTCCCCGTCCTGTGTCTCATTCACGATATAATCATACAACTGTCAACATATGTCAATACGATCGTGTTCTGCACGGAATATGGCACTCCAGTCAACGGACAACCACGCCAACGATGACGTCAGGGCACCTTTCAAATGGGACAGAGGAACTTCCTGGCAGATTAGAACTGTGAGCCGGACAGAGACTCAAACTCGAGACGTTTGCCTTTCCCGGACAAGTGCCACGCTATGGCTAAGCCAGGTCTCCGCAGTATCCTTTCTTCCAGGAGTGGTAGATCAGCAAGGTCTGCAGGAGCGCTTCTGTGAAGTTCGGAAGGTAGGAAACGAAATACTGGCAGAAGTAATGCTGTGAGGACGGGGCGTGAGTCGTGCTTGCGTAGCTCAGTTGGTAGAGCACTTGCCCGCGAAAGGCAAAGGTCCCGAGTCCGAGTCTCGGTCCGGCACATAGATTTAATCTGCCAGGAAGTTTCATAACAATGCACATTCCGTTGCAGGATGAAAATTTCACTCTGGAAATGGGATAGTGTTTGCCGAGCAGTCCCACATCCACAATAGCGATGTGCACTGTCACAGATGGTGCAGTATGGCACAAAAAAAAAAAAAAAAAAAAAAAAAGGTTCAAATGGCTCTGAGCACTATGGGACTTAACTTCGGAGGTCATCAGTCCCCTAGAAATGTCCTACCCACTATCCTTACTATCCTCCCCCCCCCCTCCCATAGTGGTATTCCACTGTCCACCAAACCTACACGACATACTCGTCCATGCCTGCTCCCAAACCCTTACCCCATGGACATTTCTAATTTCAGGACAATGGCACAGAGAAGAAGCCTAGACTCTCTGCTGTAGAGGGCCATAGGAAGAACGGAAGCAGGAGAGAAGCAAGCCCGGCCGGTGTGGCCGAGCAGTTCTAGGCGCTTCAGTCTGGAACCGCGCGACCGCTACGGTCGCAGGTTCAAATTCTGCCTCGGGCATGGATGTGTGTGATGTCCTTAGGTTAGTTAGGTTTAAGTAGTACTAAATTCTAGGGGACTGATGACTCAGATGTTAAGTCCCATAGTGCTCAGAGCCATTTGATTTTGAGAGTCGGAATCTGATGTGGCCGATGGCTTAATGTGAATTGTTGTGTTGTTTTTCGGATGCGTCGACAGTGTGTAGACACCAAAACTATATCCCGAAGACCAGGGCTGTGCCAACCACGTGTGACATCAGAGTACCTTTATTCAACTGTAATGGCAGTACCGCCTTAGTACTGCATGGCAACTGGCATCTGACCCTGCAGCAATCACTGCACGTGTTGTATTGAGGCGAACGGCGTATAGAAGGCTTCAGCAGAATGGCTTTTACTGTCGGAGACCAGCTGTATGTGTACCTCTGACGTGTCTTCACAGAAGGGAATGTCTAGAGTGTAGTCGTCAACATGTCACCTCTACAGTCGAACATTGAGCCAATGTTCTTTTCACAGATGAGTCCCGATTTGGTCTGGAGAGTGGTTCTCGATATATTCACACCTGGAGGGAACAGGTAACACGATTTCTGGACCCAAACATTCTGGAAAAAGACCTGTACTGAGGAGGATCGGTAATGGTGGGAGCAGGGCTTATGTTGAGCACTCGAATACCTCTTCATGAAATTGCACGAGCGATTCGGTAAGATTTAACTGCTGTCAGGTATCGCGACAAGAGCTTGGGACCACAGGTGAGGCTGTTTAGGTGCTGTGGCCCCAGACTTCTTACTGATGGACGATAATGCTCGACCTCATAGAGCACAGGTGGTTGATGTTTTCTTGGACACAAAAGATATTGCACGTATGGCGTAGCCTGTTCGCTCTCCCGGCCTGAATACCATAGAGCATGTTTGGGATGCATTAGGGAGACGGGTTGCATCACATCAGCATCCACCAACCACTCTCCAAGATTTGCGAGCAGCTCTGCAGATAGAATGGGCATTATTGTCTCAACATGAGAATGATGAAATCATTCACAGCATACCCACCGTTGTGAGGCCCGTATTGTTGCCAGAGGTGATCACACTGCATACTGAGCACGTTAACCAGTTGTTGGAATGTGTATGTAAATGAGTTACGTTGGAAAAAACGCTGAATATTTTTGTCTGCTGTTGTGCGTGTTGCAGCTGTTTACGTTCTATATTCCTTACATTGTTTCTTCTTTACTATCACTTGTTTACGCTGTTTTGTGACAAAATAAACGCAACCTTGCAAAATTTCCGTTTGTTGCTTTAATTCTGGACACCAAATAGCAGTTGCTCATTAAAAATTTCAATATTCTTCTCTTAAAGGAAGACCACTGTTTTTATTTCTTTTATATTCTTCTCTTAAAGGAAGACCACTGTTTTTATTTCTTTTATCTGTGGTGGAAGTTGTACAATCTGGTACAATGAGTGTTTGGTTGTTTTTGTGCTAAGTCCTTATTTACCCATTTTATACAGATGTCACTGCATGTTCCCGTCTTGCAGGAACGAAGACCTGAATTAGGTTTTAAGCGGTCAGTGTACATTTTTACACAAATTACACCTTTTTGTATACAGACACATAGCAAGAACAGAATACTTAGCTATGGAAATAACTGTTTGGAGGTTGTTATGTTTGACCAGCTGGTAACTATTTTAACAGCCTGTTTTTGTATAGTGAAGATGGTTTTCAGTTTTGTCTTATTCTGGCCCCAGAAGGTGAGGCCATAGGTAACAGCAGAATGAATGTTAGCGCAATAGACAATTCTGCTACACTGTCTACTCCACACAATGCTAATTACACATAATACAAAGCAAGTAGAACTTAGCTTGTTAGTGAGATAGATTATGTGGGTTTCCCAGTGTACATTTTTGTCAGTATGCCACATAAAACTTTTATAACATACACTCTCTGCCTGTTTGTTTTGGATTCTGAGGTCCATGTGATGATGTGACATAGTTTTTCTGTAACTAATATAATAATTTTAGTAAGACTTAAGGTTAACTTGTTAATTTTAAATCAGTTTTATGTATATTCCAAACCTCTGAATGTCGATTTGGCCAATACCTGTGTTATATCAGTGACAAAAGTATTTGTGCCACCAGCAAACAGAGTTATTCAAGTACAATTGATTGGAATCTCATTGTCATTCATATAAATAAGAAATGAGAGAGGTCCTAGGACATATACTGGTACAGTCTGTATGTCAGGTATGTACACGGTACTTCAGTTTTTAATGTTTCTTTAAGTAATTTCTATTACTTCTCTCCTACTTCTGAGAGATGACGAAAACATTTTTTCGCTACTCCTTGTATATCAATAGCTTCTAATTTATCTATTAAGAAATCATGTTAGACAGTGTCAAATTACATCAATAAGCCCATGTACTTTTGTTTCTGTCTAGTTTCATTGCAGTATTTTCAATTAATTGAGTAACAGCAGATTTGTACTCATGCCTCTGCAAAACGTGCAGGTTTACAAATGAGACACTGAAATTTTCATGGTAATTTGTTATTTTGTTTCATGACTGCCTTATTGCTTTTAAAAATACAAGTAACAAAGATATTGGTTGATAGTTTTCCATTTTATATGTTGCCCTCTTCATACACCGGTGTTACTTCCGAAATTTTTAATCTTTGTTGAAACATTCTTTCTGATAATGATCTATTTATTATATATGAGAGTAGTTCTAATGTGACGTTGGCACATTTAATTATGTCTGAACAAGGTACCTTGTTAGTCTCCAAAAACATTTAGTTCTTCATAATTTTTGTTAGTCTAAGAACTTCTAATTTATTTGTGAAGTTAAGCAACCCTGAATTGCCACTTGGTTCTGTAGCCACCCGGGGTGACTGGCATTGCTATGGTATAGAGCTGATGGAGTGCTGGGTTGTGGGGGCAATAGTGCTGGCCAGAGGTGGCTAGAAAAACTCAGCTGCAAGATATAACATATTTTATTTAGCTTTGACCTACAATGCTGAGGTGTTGTGACACCCTAGGACACACCCTCTTTTGGCACACGGTCTACTGGTGGTGTGATTGAGATCGGAAGGTCACGGCAGCACGATGCTCATTTGCGTCGACATCCTGCTTTCCTGACATTGTTTATCCTGCGTGGCAGCGCATGCCTGAGTTAGCGCTTTGTGGCCCTGAAGAGCAGTGCCAGTGACCCAAATATCTGCTGAATTCTCGTAGACATCCACTGCTACCAGCTAGGTGCTCGCCCCAGTTTAGATGGATGGCAGCAGTGCTGACTGATGGGGGACTGTGGGTGACATTAGCTTTCCAGTGGCCTAACTGGCGGGTCCAGGAAGTGGTCAACAGTTGTCATCGTGGGGGATCATGTTGTGGCTTCCACCTGCCTCTCATTTCTGTTGGTGTACTTTAGCACTGTGGGTGCTGTGGGTCGTACTTCTGTCAGAGGCTGCAATGTGACTCAGTCTGACTTTGCACAACCTGTGCACAGGCAGTGGGTACTTCTTGGATCACTATCTACAATGTCAGTGATAGTGCCACGGTTAACCACTTCCTTGAGCTGCTAGCACCTGAGGCAGCACAGACAACACTGGTCAAGCTGTGGCCAGCAATGCATGATGTTGCTGGATGATGAGTCCATGCTTCCACTGCTGCATTGTCGAGATGGTGTGGCACGCTTGAAAACATTCTGTTGTGATGTGCACTACTTGTACTCACTATTGCTGCTGCTTGTACTCACTATTGCTGCTGGCAGCCATGAATGAAGACAGCCATGTAGTTTGATACAATAAATGTCTTGTTGTTGTGGCCATAGGCACTGGTCATGTGTGTGTGAGTTGTGCTTGCTTATATAATGTGAGCTCTTGCTCAAAAGGCTTTCTTCTATAATAGATAGTAGGGGTGTGTGTGTGTGTGTGTGTGTTATCTGCTATAGAATAGCCTTCTGGGCATAAGCTCACATGTTAGCAGTCTTTTTGTTGTGCCTGTCTGTGATTCAACACGTCCTCTCCAAGGTGATTAGTATTCTATCCTCTTCATTAATGAAGTTTTGTTAGCCCCTTCTGATGTGGAACATGCCACGTCCCACCAAGCCAGCACTCGCCCGCGCCCAAGGGGTGATGGTCCGGCAATATTCTGACATCAACAGCCTAATACCATCACTTAACATAGAATCTGATCCCACAGACATTAAATCTGGAGTCATATTTGGTCTAGCAGTAGGACTTCAGAAGCAGCTGCAGGTCTGCAATATGAGGTGGTAAGTGGCTCTGTTGTTTTTGTCTTAACCATTTTTGTTTCTTTTGTTTATGACCATGATAGGGCATCCTGACTGTCAAAGAAACTTGAAAGTGTCATTTGTTAACACAGAGTAGCCTGCAGACCTGTAACCTGTAGGAACCAGCAAACCACAGATGAACATAAGCGTCTATTATGGCTGGTGACTCCTTTTGCTGGTAAACTGATAGAGGATGTGTCAGTATTTGTTAGTGATCTGAAGGCTGCTGCAAAGTTAGGGAATTGGCCAGGTGAAATTTGCTTAAATATGGTCAGTGTGTGTTTGGTCAACGGAGCCAAATCATACATTAAGTACATTGAAAAAGTGAAGAAGAGACAGACATTTGAGCAGTTTGAAAAAGTATTTTATCAGTTGTATTGCAAACAAAACCATGTAAGATATTTCAGGGAGCAACTTAATGGTCTACTGCAACAATGTAATGAGCCAGTGAAAGCATCTTTAGACAGATTCCGGAAAGTCATTATAAATATGAATAAATTAACTCAAAATGGAGAGGAAAATAAAATCATTCTGCAAAAAGCTGAAAACAGGATGTTGGGTGTGTTTTTAAGAGGACTGCCAGTGGGTATGTCAAAGAGTACGAGGATGGAAAATCCAAAAGATTTAGCTTCTGCTATTAAGGTGGCCACACAACCTAGTGTCTTAAAGGGGGGAGTTGTGGGCCATTGGACACCTGAGTGTCACAGTTAAAGGGAGAACGGTCAGTTTCAGAACAAGTGTTTGTTAAAATGCATTGTGAATACCTTAACCATTGTTTGGTGTTCTCAGTAAAATGGGATACTCCAAAAGCTGTTTCAGAGATGGACTGTTTGCTTGGCATAGAGGTTTGGTAGACACAGGGGCTCATGTATCAGTAGCCAATCTAGATCTGTCATGTAGGAGAAGACTGAGGGCTCCACAAGATAGGTTACATGGAGTAGGTGCTAATGATATGGGACCATTGGGATCAACAGTGATTGATTTCTATTTTGGAGTGAGGAACTTTCAGAAGTATCTGCAGGTGTTGTCACATGTGGGAGAGGGGAAGTGTGTGATCCTGAGACTTCTTGAATAAACATCATCCAAAAACTGACTTTTTGCAATACATTATCAAACTTAGCAGAACATTGTTTCATCTGGGAATGGGTGCTCCTAGTATTACATCACTGCAAGGCTCACCTGTCATGAAGGTGCCACAAAATCAACTGCTGATGCATCCACTAAAGATTAATCCACATGACAAAGTCCCAAGAGACACAGGATAGTTACTCTGGGTTAGCATGGGTGTCAACCTCCCGAGTGTAATGTTGTGTGTTGTAGAACCTTAGAATGCAATGACAAGTTGGATGCATCACTCTTTGCTTTGTGTGTAGGAGTGTAGAATGTATGAGAGAAGTAGAGTGAGATAATAAATTCTGCTGAGAATAGGTAATTTTGGCATGGATAATGTGAGTCTGCTGAAGGGGTTACTAACTGCCAGTTTGGATGAATCGAATGGAGACAACCACAGTTTAGTCAACAATCCGCTGCCTTTAGTGAATTAGCAGTCTAGTTAAAAGTTGATTAACTCTCTACAGTAAATTGATTTCTTAGGATGGATAGGATGTGTGACTGCTGTGTACGGATGCAGGAGGAGCTGGCCACTGTTCGCGAACAGCTGAATGTGTTGATGGCCGCGGTCAGCCGTCTTCAGGTTGCTGCCTCGGAGTGTAGCGGCAGTGGGGAGTCTGGTGCATCACATGGTACACCCCAGGTGTTACATGCTTCACCCACTATCCCTGCTGTCGAGACATCTTTGCGGGTACCGGGCGCGGTTGGGTCACCCTCTCCCCAAGGGGAGTGGCGGGTTCAGCGGCGTTCGTGGCGCACGAGGCGGAGGGTAAATGTGGAGGCTGGCCATGTGGCATTGCCCGCTCTGCCTGTGAGTGGACATGTGGCCGCTCCTTCAGCAAGGTCCGATCAGGCACACAGGGGGAGGGGTTTATTAGTTATTGGGAGCTCCAACGTTAGGCGGGTGATGGAGCCCCTTAGGGAAATAGCGGAAAGGTCGGGGAAGAAGGCCAGTGTTCACTCTGTCTGCTTGCCGGGGGGTCTCATCCGAGATGTGAAGGAGGCCCTGCCGGCGGTGAGAGAGAGCACTGGGTGCACCCAACTGCAAATTGTTGCTCATGTCGGCACCAATGACTCCTGCCGTCTGGGTTCAGAGGTCGTCCTCAGTTCGTACAGACGGTTGGCGGAATTGGTGAAGGCGGAAAGCCTCGCTCGCGGGGTGGAATCAGAGCTAACTATTTGTAGTATCGTTCCCAGAACCGATCACGGTCCTCTGGTTTGGAGCTGAGTGGAAGGCTTAAACCAGAGGCTCAGACGATTCTGCGGAGATCTGGGGTGCAAATTTCTCGACCTCCGCTATCGGGTGGAGAAATGTAGGGTCCCCCTGAATAGGTCAGGCATGCACTACATGCCGGAAACGGCTACAAGGGTAGTGGTGTACGTGTGGAGTGCACATGGGGGTTTTTTAGGTTAGAGAATTCCCTCCCTAGGCCCGACAAGATGCCTCCTGAGACGCGGCAAGGTAGGAGTAGGCAAAATGCAACAGGGAATAATAGTATTAATGTGCTAATAGTAAACTGCAGGAGCGTCTATAGGAAGGTCCCAGAACTGCTCTCATTAATAAACAGTCACAACGCCCCTAGGGACAGAAAGTTGGCTGAAACCAGACGTAAACAGTAATGAAATCCTAAACTCAGATTGGAATGTATACCGCAGAGACAGGCTGGACAGTGAAGGGGGAGGCGTGTTTATAGCGATAAGAAGTGCAATAGTATCGAAGGAAATTGACGGAGATCCGAAATGTGAAATAATTTGGGTGAAGGTCACGGTTAAAGCAGGCTCAGACATGGTAATTGGATGTCTCTATAGGCCCCCTGGCTCAGCAGCTGTTGTGGCTGAGCACCTGAAGGATAATTTGGAAAATATTTCGAGTAGATTTCCCCACCATGTTATAGTTCTGGGTGGAGATTTTAATTTGCCGGATATAGACTGGGAGACTCAAACGTTCATAACGGGTGGCAGGGACAAAGCATCCAGTGAAATTTTTTAAGTGCTTTATCTGAAAACTACCTTGAGCAGTTAAACAGAGAACCGACTCGTGGCGATAACATATTAGAGCTTCTGGTGACAAACAGACCCGAAATATTTGAAACAGTTAACGCAGAACAGGGAATCAGTGAGCATAAAGCGGGTACTGCATCAATTGAGTTTAAATGTCACATCTTACAAGGACCCTGTTATCAATAACAATTACAGAGAAAGGAGATTTATAAATGATGACAGCATAAGAATTTTTAATTACATTCTGGAAAATAATAACTGGGGTAGTGAATCAAGTGGTGATGTCAACAGAAAGTTTGACTCATTCCTTGAAAGCTACAAACACTGCTTCGATGTTGCCTTTCCTATAAAAAGAGTCAAAACTAAACATAAAACCAAAACATGGGTTACACAGGGGATTAGAAAGTCATCAGACACTCTCAGAAAGTTAAATAAATCAGCCAGGAAGAATGTAGTACTGAAAGCACATGTGAAATGTTATAGAAGCCTGTACAAGAAAGTAATAATTGCAGCTAAGAAGCTTGATAATGATACCTATATTGAGAGAGGTAGGAGTAGGTGGGAGGTAATAAATAAAAATATCGGTAGACACAAAAGAAAAGATAACAGCTTTGTCATTAAAAGTGGGGATAAAACTGTTAAGGACCCACTTCAGATTGCCAACATATTTAATGAACATTTCACAAATATAGCCATAAATTTAATTAAAAATAAATGCAATTCCAATAGCAAGGTAAAAATCCCCATGAATGACATGACAATGTTCCTTTATCCAGTAACTGATTCAGAGGTACTAAATGATATAAAATAATAAAAAAAAAAAATACCCCCATGAACCATGGACCTTGCCGTTGGTGGGGAGGCTTGCGTGCCTCAGCGATACAGATAGCCGTACCGTAGGTGCAACCACAACGGAGGGGTATCTGTTGAGAGGCCAGACAAACGTGTGGTTCCTGAAGAGGGGCAGCAGCCTTTTCAGTAGTTGCAAGGACAACAGTCTGGATGATTGACTGATGTGGCCTTGTAACAATAACCAAAACGACCTTGCTGTGCTGGGACTGCGAACGGCTGAAAGCAAGGGGAAACTACAGCCGTAATTTTTCCCGAGGGCATGCAGCTTTACTGTATGATTAAATGATGATGGCGTCCTCTTGGGTAAAATATTCCGGAGGTAAAATAGTCCCCCATTTGGATCTCCGGGCGGGGACTACTCAAGAGGATGTCGTTATCATAAGAAAGAAAACTGGCGTTCTACGGATTGGAGCGTGGAATGTCAGATCCCTTAATCGGGCAGGTAGGTTAGAAAATTTAAAAAGGGAAATGGATAGGTTGAAGTTAGATATAGTGGGAATTAGTGAAGTTCGGTGGCAGGAGGAACAAGACTTCTGGTCAGGTGACTACAGGGTTATAAACACAAAATCAAATAGGGGTAATGCAGGAGTAGGTTTAATAATGAATAGGAAAATAGGAATGCGGGTAAGCTACTACAAACAGCATAGTGAACGCATTATTGTGGCCAAGATAGATACGAAGCCCACACCTACTACAGTATTACAAATTTATATGCCAACTAGCTCTGCAGATGACGAAGAAATTGAAGAAATGTACGATGAAATAAAAGAAATTATTCAGATTGTGAAGGGAGACGAAAATTTAATAGTCATGGGTGACTGGAATTCGAGTGTAGGAAAAGGGAGAGAAGGAAACATAGTAGGTGAATATGGATTGGGGGTAAGAAATGAAAGAGGAAGCCGCCTGGTAGAATTTTGCACAGAGCACAACATAATCATAGCTAACACTTGGTTTAAGAATCATGAAAGAAGGTTGTATGCATGGAAGAACCCTGGAGATACTAAAAGGTATCAGATAGATTATATAATGGTAAGACAGAGATTTAGGAACCAGGTATTAAATTGTAAGACATTTCCAGGGGCAGATGTGGCCTCTGACCACAATCTATTGGTTATGACCTGTAGATTAAAACTGAAGAAACTGCAAAAAGGTGGGAATTTAAGGAGATGGGACCTGGATAAACTGAAAGAACCAAAGGTTGTACAGAGTTTCAGGGAGAGCATAAGGAAACAATTGACAGGAATGGGGGAAAGAACTACAGTAGAAGAAGAATGGGTAGCTTTGAGGGATGAAGTAGCGAAGGCAGCAGAGGATCAAGTAGGTAAAAAGACGAGGGCTAGTAGAAATCCTTGGGTAACAGAAGAAATATTGAATTTAATTGATGAAAGGAGAAAATATAAAAATGCAGTAAATGAAGCAGGCAAAAAGGAATACAAACGTCTCAAAAATGAGATCGACAGGAAGTGCAAAATGGCTAAGCAGGGATGGCTAGAGGACAAATGTAAGGATGTAGAGGCTTATCTCACTAGGGGTAAGATAGATACTGCCTACAGGAAAATTAAAGAGACCTTTGGAGATAAGAGAATGACTTGTATGAATATCAAGAGCTCAGATGGAAACCCGGTTCTAAGCAAAGAAGGGAAAGCAGAAAGGTGGAAGGAGTATATAGAGGGTCTATACAAGGGCGATGTACTTGAGGACAATATTATGGAAATGGAAGAGGATGTAGATGAAGATGAAATGGGAGATATGATACTGCGTGAAGAGTTTGACAGAGCACCGAAAGACCTGAGTCGAAACAAGGCCCCCGGAGTAGACAACATTCCATTGGAACTACTGACGGCCTTGGGAGAGCCAGTCCTGACAAAACTCTACCATCTGATGAGCAAGATGTATGAAACAGGCAAAATACCCACACACCGTCGGGTGGCTTGCGGAGTATGGATGTAGATGTAGATGTAGATGTAGACACAACATAGAATACTAATAGGTAGTAGTTCTCCAGTGTACAGAAAGTGTACAGAAAACCATACTGAACCTAAGTGACTTGCAACCAGTAATGGAAGGGTTTATTGACCAGCAGTTGGCTGATGGTATCACTGTTCATAATGACAGTCCCTAGAGAGCAAGTGTTGCAGTTATACTGAAGAACTCAGCAGATGGCACAAAAAACACAGTTTTAGTTGTGATTACTGTTACCTGATTGCAAGGACTATTACAGACACTTATCCTATACCAAATACAATGGAGTCTCTGGTCAACTTAGGTCAGTGTAAATATTTATCGATTTGAGGATTTGAGAAGTGACTATCATCAATTAGAAGTGGGGTCAGGAGACTGTCAAAAAATCCCGTTTACAGTACCTTAGGGCATTGTCAATACCAGTGGATGCTTTTTGCCTTAATAATGCACCATCTACCTTCCAAAGGAAACTAGATGGAGTGTGCAGAGGATTGAAACTAAAACAGTGGTTTATCTTGACGACATCATTGCATTTTTAAAAAAGATATGGGGTTATGTGCAGTTACTGGAGGAAATTTTCAATTTTCATAATTGACACTCAGCCTGGATAAGTGTCTTTTTGCAGCAAAACAGTTGAATTATTTGGGTCATGTGTTTAGTCATGAGGGTGTCAGAACTGATCCATGTTGGTTCAAAATGGTTCAAATGGCTCTGAGCACTATGGGACTCAACTGCTGTGGTCATCAGTCCCCTAGAACTTAGAACTACTTAAACCTAACTAACCTAAGGACATCACACACATCCATGCCCGAGGCAGGATTCGAACCTGCGACCGTAGCGGTCGCATGGATCCGGACTGCGCGCCTAGTGATCCATGTTGGATTTCTGTAATCCATGATTTTGCGCCACCACAGACAGCAAAACAGCTTCAGTCATTTCTTGGTCTTTGTAATTATTATCCAAAATTTGTTAAGGGACATGTTGAAATTACTGAATCATTCAATCAGTTGCAAAAAAAAAAAAAAAAAAAAATAAAGTAAACCCATATTTTGGGACTTCAAACAGGCGTTAATGATGCGTCTGGTATCGGTGGGTCTTTCCAGATTTTAGCAGGGACTTTTATCATGCAGCATAAGTAATCTAGCAGTTGGATGTGTTCTTGGCCAAAATGTGGAAAGCCAAGAGCACCTGGTGGCATATGCATCAAGACAGCTGAATAAAGCAGAGCAGGATTATTCTATCACAGATGTACTTCTGTTGTTACTTACATGACAGAAAGTTTAAAGTTGTAACAGACCATGTTGCATTATAGTGGGTGCTGGGACTAAAGGATCTGTTGAATAGATTGACACAGTGTGCTCTGGAGCCGAGCAAATTTGATTACAGGAGAGAACATAAAAGGCTCAGGCAACTGACACTGAATGCCAACTATGTAGGTCACAGCTGCAATTTGTGACACACGAAAGCTTATTGCACAAAGTGCCAAAGGTGGACCATGTATGGTAGCTTTCAGCCATCAAGTATTGAAGCAAGTGCATGAATTGTTTTAGCAGGTCAAGGCAGATGGAGAGCAACTGACCAACGAGTGGCTGAAAAGTTTTGTGGAGACCAGGAAACAGAATGTTTGAACAATATCTCAAGAATCATACTCTTTGTGTACAACGTGCCATTCTGTCACTGTTTCCCATTACAGAGGTTACCAGAGGGTTCCAAACCATTCAAAATACTGGGTATGGGTGTTTTGGACCCATTTAATTGTACATTGATTGATATTGGATACATACTGTCCATGATAGAACATTCTTTTTGTATTTTTTCACAATGGCTGTTATTCCAGGCCAGCAAATGAGTGCAGTACCACAAGCTATGGTGAACAATTGGTCACTTAAATTTGGCATCCTTGATACCATAGTCACCAGGGCACTAAGTATATGCCCGATTTAATGAAACAGCTATGCAATTTGTTGTGCACTCACAAGCTTTGAAATAGTCCTTTCTACCCTCAGTCTAATGGCAGAACAGAACGCATGCATGATGTGATTTCAAAGATGCTGAGTCATTATGTGACCACCTATCACAATGATGGGACATCTACCTCCCATTCAATGTACCTGTGTACAAATCTAAAATGCATAGTAGAACTGTATGATATATGTATGGCAGGAAAATGTCTTCATTCTTTGAGGTAGTGACACACAGGAACAGAAGAACTGGTGATACAGTAAAGAAATTTTTGGAAATGATACCTGATATCTGGCAGAGAGTGAAAAAAGTGAATTCAAAAGCTCTCAAGCATGAAGAGCAACCAAAACAATGTGTGGGTAAGTTACCACAGTACAGAGTGAGACAACAGGTTTTAGTGATGAATCTCTACACACCTAAGGGTAGGGCAAAAAATGCTTGACTTGGTACCAAGAGCCATTTCAGGTCAAAGAAATAATGTGACCTGTCAACTTCAAGTTGCAACTTCCAATGAAAGTGTCTGTTGTTCACATGGGGTCTTTGAAGCCATTTAAAGGATTTGTAGATGTTTTACCAGAAGTGTCTGAATCATCATCAGTAAAAAATGGAGGAAGAAAGAGAAAATGAATGAGCAGGGTGCATACAAGATACCTTATGCACTTAGACCATGTCAGTGAGTAGCATATTAACCTGTTTTACACTGAGGTGACAAAAGTCCTGAGATGGCAATATGCAAATATATAGATGGAGGTAATGTTGCGTAAACAATGTATAAAAGGACAGTGCATCAGTGGGGCTGTCATTTGCACTCAGGTTATTCATGTGAAAAGGTTTCCGACACGATTATGGTCGCATGATGGGAATTAACAGACTTTCAGTGCAGAATGGTAGTTGGGGCTAGAGGCATGGGACATTCCATTTCAGAAGCCATTAAGGAATTTAATATTCTAAGGTCCACAGTGTTGAGAGTGTGTCAAGAACACCAAATTTCAGGCATTACCTCTCACCACAGATAATGCAGTGGCCGACGACCTTCACTTAATGACCGAGAGCAGTGGTGTTTGTGTAGAGTTGTCAGTGTTAACAGACAAGCAGTACTATGTGAAATGACCACAGAAATACATGTGGGACGTACAACAAACTTATTCATTAGGACAGTGCAGTGAAACTTGGCATTAATGGGCTATGGCAGCAGACGACTGAGACAAATGCCTTTGCTAACAGCACAACACCACTTGCAGCCCCTCTCCCGAACTTGTGACCATTTCAGTTGGACCCTAGATGGTTGTAAAACTGTGGCAAGGTCAGATGCGCCCAAGTTTCAATTCATAAAAGCTGATAGTAGGGTTTGAGTGTAGTGCAGACCCCATGAAGACATGGGTCCAGGCTGTCAACAAGGCTCTGTACAAGCTGGTGGTGCCTCCATAATGGTGTGATCTATGTTTACATGGAATGGACTGGGTCCTCTGGTCAAGCTGAACTGATCATTGGCTGTAAATGGTTATTTTTGGCTGCTTGGAGATCAGTTCCAGCCATTCATAGACTTCATATTTCCAAACAATGATGGAATTTTTATGGATGGCAATGCGCCATGTCACTGGACTAAAATTGTTTGTAATTGGTTTGAAGAATATTCTGAACAATTCAAGTGAATGATTTGACCACCCAGATCACCTTACATAAGTCCCATCAGTCATTTATTGGATATAATTGAGAGGTCAGTTTGTGTAGAAAATCCTGCAATGGCAACACTTTTGCAGTTGTGGAAAGCTGTAGAGACAGCAGGGCTCAGTATTTCTGCAGGGGACTTCCAGTGACTTGCTGAGCACGTGCCACAGTACTCTGGGCAAAAGAAGGTCCAACATGATATTAGGAGGTATTCCATTACTTTTGTCACCTTAGTATACATATGTTTGTTGGAGGTAATATGTGTAGTAACACTGTTTTTAAGTTGTTGAGGGATGTAACAGGTTTATTTTTGTTATAAAGTATGTGCTCTGTGCATTTTGGGAGATCTTTGATGTCACTGTGCAGTGTGAATGGTGGTATTGTTAGCTGTTGTTGGTGCATGATAAGTTGTGTACATATGCTTCCTAAAAAAGGAGGTAGCAGTGATGTACATTTCTTTCTCCCAGGTGGCATATCACTGGGATGAGTGCGATACTCCTGGATGTCCTACATCTCTTCGGGGGAAGAGTGCTGAGGAAACGACCACTTGAATCCAGAGTGGTATTTTCCAAGCAAGTGGCTTTGAAAATGGTTAGTCATCAGTTGACACTATAACTAATGTACAACACTTGGAAGGTGCAAAACAAGGTATGGAGGTTACAAGAAACATTTATGGAACTACAAAAAGAGGCACAGAAAGAAGGTGTACAAGGTGTACTAACAGCGGTACAAGAGGAATCAGGGATTAAGATATTATATGAGAAATTAAGAAAACAATTATGACAAGTAGTAGACTTGGTGCTGCAAACATTAGTAAGTAGGAAGAGGGAATGGCTGGATGCAGGACTGAAACTGCTAGATAATATTTGGTACAGCACATAGTGACAACATCCAAGAATTGAACAGTGCACTAGAACAAATTCAAGAAGTAGCAGATGTTACCAGACCAACTGTGGAGTTGTGTACCAGCCAGTTAGCAAAGGTGTATCAGCCAGATGGCAAATTTAGATTACAGTGGACTGAATAACACCAGTGTAGTATGGAAATTAATCACACAGTTGTTACAGTACACACAGAATAAACTGCAAACAAAAAACAATGATTTGGGATAAAGTGCAGAACTGATGGAATTGCCTGGGTGGAAAAATGATGGTGGTAAGTTTAGTATGCATGCTAGCGGACAGCGTGAATGATGCAAGAATGGAAATGGCTATGTTGTAAAAATCAGTCCATCATATGGTACAGGGACAACTAAGTAAGCTATGTTGCATGTATTGGTGTGACTCCCAGTAGCAAGCATGAATGCACATTATCAGTGCTTCACAGTTAATGCATACCCAGTGAAATGGGGAATTGTAGGAAAATGAGTATGAGTCAGGATACGGGAAGTATGACTGATCTCAGAATGAAGAGAGAACTACATATGTTGTTGACAGAGGAACTCTAATAGCGCCAGAGAGAGAGAGAGAGAGAGAGAGAGAGAGAGAGAGAGAGAGAGAGAGAGAGAGAGAAGAGAGAGAGAGAGAGAGAGCAGCCAGACTACATTGGTTCAGACACTTGTGAAGTGGCATGTGAGGTACAGTTGTCCTTGGGGAAAATGGGAGAAATTAGAAATTGGATGTCAGAGGGAAGTACTGTCATCACATCCATGTTTGCAGGGAGTGAGAATGCAGTGGGTCTATTCAATTTTTTCTCTGCAAGTAATAACAGTGAACAGCAAAGTGCAGAGAAAAGTGAAGGACATGACAAGGAGGGAACTTTGGGGCAGTGGGAAACTAATTAATGGTACAACCTGCCAGACAGAAAGCACGACATTCCATCACCTGGCTGCTGTCACCAATACAACTATTATTAAATTGGCACAGCAGGTATTGTATTGGCCAGAGAAGCCATTGGACGTTTCTCCAACTCAGAATATAACCTTCCTAAATGATACCTTGAACCCAGATCTCTTACATTTGTTGGATGAATTAATAGCATCACAGAAGGGACAGATCTCAGCAGAGCAAATGCCTAAGCAAGTGTAACGGTATCACAAAAAGCAACATCACAACGTTATGACTGTTAAGTACTGTAGGAGTTGTTGTCATAACTCGTGTAATGTGCTTGTATATTTGACGAAAACCAGTTCATCACCCTGAATTACCAGTTGTTCAGATACCCATTAGCTGGATTACTAACAATGAGCAAGGATTAATTAACTGAGAATAAGAGCAATTACTAATTAAATGAGTTGTGAATAAGATTGAACTTGCGTGTGTGTGTGTGGGGGGGGGGGGGGGGGGGGGGGTGGGGGAGGGGGCTACGTTATAGGAAAAGATTGTGCAAGTAAGTAATGTTTCAGAAAATGTGTATAATAGTAATATAAGTTGCACATTGGCCTAAACTCACTGAAGTAATGTTGTGACTAAGCAGAAGAACTTCGGATTATAAATCAGCTGGAGCGAAGACAAAACCTACAATATATAAAGTAAACTATTTTGTAAATATTTATTAACATTGTTGTAGGAACACCTTGAGTCAAATCCAAGTTGGATTTGTTAAAGAAGGGGAGAGTGAACCACACAAAATAAGAGGCTTGGCAATTGAGGAAAATTTTAGAAGTTGTGGGAGCCCCCAAAGAACTTCTGTGAATACACAGTGAAGCACAGCAATATTCTATAGCCATGAGTGCATTCACACTATGCTTTACTCTTTGATTTTTTGAATATTCTTCGTATTGACTTAGCTTTTTCAGTTGATTGGTGTTTGGGGTTAAAAAAAAATTAAAAAGTTATGACTAAGGCCCCGGGAGTAGACAACATTCCATTAGAACTACTGACAGCCTTGGGAGAGCCAGTCCTGACAAAACCCTACCATCTGGTGAGCAAGATGTATGAGAAAGGCGAAATACCCTCAGACTTCAAGAAGAATATAATAATTCCAATCCCAAAGAAAGCTGGTGTTGACAGATGTGAAAATTACCGAACTATCAGTTTAATAAGTCACAGCTGCAAAATACTAATGCAAATTCTTTACAGACGAATGGAAAAACTGGTAGAAGCCGACCTCGGCGAAGATCAGTTTGGATTCTGCAGAAATATTGGAACACGTGAGGCAATACTGACCTTACGACTTATCTTAGAAAATAGATTAAGGAAAGGCAAACCTACATTTATAGCATTTGTAGACTTATAGATAGCTTTTGACAATGTTGACTGGAATACTCTCTTTCAAATTCTAAAGGTGGCAGGGGTAAAATACAGGGATCGGAAGGCTATTTACAATTTGTACAGAAACCAGATGGCAGTTATAAGAGTCGAGGGGCATGAAAGGGAAGCAGTGGTTGGGAAAGGAGTGAGACAGGGTTGTAGCCTTTCCCCGATGTTATTAAATCTGTATATTGAGCAAGCAGTAAAGGAAACAAAAGAAAAATTTGGAGTAGGTATTGAGGTTCGCCGATGACATTGTAATTCTGTCAGAGACAGCAAAGGACTTGGAAGAGCAGTTGAACAGAATGGACAGTGTCTTGAAAGGAGGATATAAGATGAACATCAACAAAAGCAAAACGAGGATAATGGAATGTAGTCGAATAAAGTCGGGTGATGCTGAGGGAATTAGATTAGGAAATGAGACACTTAAAGTAGTAAAGGAGTTTCGCTATTTGGGGAGCAAAATAACTGATGATGGTCAAAGTAGGGAGGATATAAAATGTAGACTGGCAATGGCAAGGAAAGCATTTCTGAAGAAGAGAAATTTGTTAACATCGAGTATAGATTTAAGTGTCAGGAAGTCGTTTCTGAAAGTATTTGTATGGAGTGTAGCCATGTACGGAAGTAAAACATGGACGACAAATAGTTTGGACAAGAAGAGAACAGAAGCTTTCGAAATGTGGTGCTACAGAAGAATCCTGAAGATTAGATGGGTAGATCACATAACTAAAGAGGAGGTATTGAATAGAATTGGGGAGAAGAGGAGTTTGTGGCACAACTTGACAAGAAGAAGGGATCGGTTGGTAGGACATGTTCTGTAGCATCAAGGGATCACAAATTTAGCACTGGAGGGCAGTGTGGAGGGTAAAAATCGTAGAGGGAGACCAAGAGATGAATACACTAAGCAGATTCAGAAGGAAGTAGGTTGCAGTAAGTACTGGGAGATGAAGAAGCTTGCACAGGATAGAGTAGCATGGAGAGCTGCATCAAACTAGTCTCAGGACTGAAGACAACAGCAACAACATGACTAACTACTTCATTGGATCTCTTTAGCAGACAAAGATAAGTTGTAGTTGGCTGAAGTGTTGACCCCATATACAGACTTATGTTGTAGACGAACAAATGCAGCACCGCTCAGTATAATCTACTTCAGAGTCGGACCGATGACCTCTGCAGTTTGGTCCCTTTCATCCCTAAGCCAACCAACCAACCAACTTCAGAGTCGACACATCCAAGCTACTCACAGAGTACTACAGATCAATATAGGCTTTGTTGAAGCATATTGATGATTTACAAAGTGACACTGAAAACCAGGAAAATGCTATGTTGAACTTTCCTGCTGCATCAAGAAACAGCTGTTCGGCAGATAACAGTAGCAAGACGAAGATATGCCCACAGCAGTTTATTCCTGTTAAACCTTAATTATGGTTTGCAATTCTTGATCTGATTTTCCCGCACCATGGCATTGTAAATGAAGATACCAAATTTATGATCGCCGTTAGTGCACTCGACAATAAAACAGCAGTGATCAGTGCATATATAATACTCCACCTGCCCACCATGCAGAAGTATATATGCATTTTAAACAGTTACTCCTTGAGTGCCTATGTTGGCCGGTGGAACAATGTATCTGACAAGCACTACATGATGAAAAGAGAGAAGATAAGTCACCTTCGGAATTTTGGTGGTACCTATTAGAAGTTGCTATGTGAAGTTTCCTCCATCTCAATCAAAGCTCTCAACAGCAAACCAGACATCAATCATGACTTATGGAAGACACCAGATGGATGTAGACCTCAGTTTCCAAGAACGTTTATCATGGACTGTCATAATTACTGATGTGTCAGACCCAATAAGGGGTGCAGATTTCTCGTTTCCTTATACAGTTGAAGCAGCTATTGACTCGTCAAGCACCTGCTGGGGTAAACAGTGCATTAAAGGCATCCTAGGATGTGAATCTCTGCCTACCATAAGTGTCTCAGTGCCCACGCCAGGTAGCTCCTGATTGTCACAGTGAAGGCAGAATTCGAAGAACTACTGCGTTTGGTAGTCATCTGTAGATCCGACAGCCCGTGGTCATCGCCACTTCATCTAGTAAAGAAGACAGATGGGACTTGGATACCATGTGGAGCCTATCAGGTATTCAGTGCCCGTACCATTCCCAATCAGTATCCAATATAGCATATTAGGGATTTTACGCATGCTCTGGGAGGCGCAACCATTTTAGTGTCATTGATTGCCACAAAGCATATCACCAGATGCTAGATGCACCTGTTGATACACCAAACACAGCTGTCACAACACCATTTGGATTACTTGAATATCTCCATACGCCATTTGGTTTGAAAAATGTGGCATAAACTAACAACAGTTTGTCAACGAAGTACTAAGAGGTTTACAATACTGCTTCGCATACCTTGATGACATCCTGGTTTTTTTGACATCCAAGATATTACACAAACTGCATCTAAAGAATGTTTACCAACGCATTAATGCATATGGAATGAATCAAAGAGTTTACTTTGACCATGTCAGGTGCCATCTTGGGATACTCAGCGACAGCAGCTGGTATCAGCCCACTGCAAGATAAACTTGCCATTATCGAAGAGATGGCTTGCCCTGTCAATTATCACCAACTATGTTGGTTCCTTGGAACAGTTAATTTCTACAGACAACATCTGCCTAATGCAGTGGCCATCTAGGCATCGTTGACATCAGCACTGGCCGGCAAGGACGCAGTGGGCAAATGACCTTTGCAGTTGACACCAGAGATGTTGATGGCATTCGATAAGATCAAGGTGTCTCTACATCAGGCAATCATATTGGCACACCTGGTTCCTCAGGCATGACTGGCAATTGTTGTGGATGCTAGCCGGCAAGCCATTGGTGCAGCTGTACACCAGCATGCCGAAGGCCACTGGCAGCCCCTGGGCTTCTTCTCTCATAAGCTCACATTGTCACAAATTAAATGGAGCACTTACAATAGGGAATTGCTGGAAATTTACAAAGCTGTCAGACACTTCTGGCCACAAGTGGAAGCCAGACCATTCACAGTTTTCACTGACCACAAGCCAATTACTTTCGCTTTCAGTAGGAACAAGGATGGCTGCTCAACACGACAATAAAGACAACTTGAATTCATCATCCAATTCACAACAGACCTTCAGCATATAAAAGAAGCTAAGAATGTTTTAGTGGATTTCCTGTCTCAGTTGGAAGTGATCTCTCAGGCTACTGACTACAAGGAGTTAGCTGCTACGCAAGAGACAGACCGACAACTAGTCGAATTCCGTTGCAACAGTACATCTGGGTTACATCTGCAGCAAATACAACCTGCTGGTGAATGTTTTGAGTTTGGTGCAACATATCACAGGGAAAACCAAAACCTTTTGTACCTGAGAAATTGCAACATCAATTATTTGACAGCAGTTATTTGACAGCATTCATGGGCTGGCTCATCTGGGAATAAACAACAGCCTCAGACTGATGACAGATGGTTTCATGTGGCCCAGTATAAAGAAGAACTGCTGTAGTGGGGCAAACAGATGCTTAGACTGTCACAGGGCCAAGGTTGGTTAGTGGCTGGATAGTGGTAGGAGACTTCGCACTTACGATGCAACATTTCACACATGTTTGCCTGGATATCTTGGGACCTCTATTGTTGTCAGAAGGATATTGTTACCTTCTCATTGCAGTGGACTATTTCAACCAGATGGGCAGAGGTGATTATTGGACATTTCCGCAGAAATGTAGGTACAGGTATTTCTTTTTTCACCATGGATCGCACATTTCAGCTGCCCTTTACATGTCACCACAGACCAGGGACAGCAATTCAAATAGACACTGTTCTCAGAATTGGCCAACCTCTGTGGTTTCCACCATCATCATACCACTGGTTATCACCCAACAAGCTATGGAATGATGGAACACTGTCATAGAACATTAAAACCCGCATTAATATGCCAAATGCAATTTTGATCATCAGCTTTGCTACTGGTTTTGGTGGGCCTTCGTATAGCATTAAAAGCAGATTTCGGAGCATCCTCTACTGGATTGGTTTATGGTGAACCCTTATGATTTCCAGGCAAACTTTTCACTGATCAAACCAAGGCAACACAAATCAAATTGCCTTATCTACTGCAAATGGTGTACGAGCCTATGAACAGACTTCACCCATCCGCTGTCACGAGACATGATGCAGTAACTACGTTTGTGCACAAGGATCTCTGGTCATGTACACATGTGATGCTATGGATGGATGCTGTCAAGTTGTTGTTTCAGCCCTACATTCTGGGCCCTACAGAGTGCTCTCCCTGGATGAACATACCATGCATATAGATCAATAGATCAAAATGGGAATAGCTAAGCAGTATCGTTGGAACGGCTCAAACCTGCACGTATGTTACTGACGAAAGAGGACGTACAAGTTGAACACAAGGTGCCACCTTTCACACTACTGAACAAGGATGACACCATTTCAGCACTGCAAGAGAGAGTGGTACCGTCAGGCCAGCACCGGAGGCTGAAGTAGTTCAAGGAACGCCTTAGGTACACCTAAGACCTGGATGTTAGGTGAAGTATAAAGATTCCTACATTCCAGGAGCACTGCTCAATTGGGGGGGGGGGGGGGGAGGGGGGGTGCAGGGGGGGGCGGGTGTACAGACTGTTGTGAGAGTCATCAGAACATCTGTGAATGCACAGTGAAACACAGCATTATTCTATGGAGATGAGCACACACACAATCTCCTTTACTCTTTGATTTTTTTCTACTCTTTGTATTGATTTCAATTTTTCAGTTGACTGGTGTTTGAGCTTTAAAAAAATAAAAGAATTATTGCCTGAGTACTTAGTTGGATCTCTTTAGCAGAGACAGAAAATCTGTAGTTGGCTAAAAAGTATTCCCCTGGTAATGTAAGAGGTGAGCAAAGCAGGTGAGACTGCAACAGGTGAGTGGAATGCCAACAAAGGACTGCTAATGTTGCACGTAATACAGCTTCAAGACAAAGTTAATGATAATAGCTGAGTAGCAGAATGATACAATAGAGATAGGAGGATGCCATTAATAATTATTTAGCATATTGGCTCTGCAATATAGTCACCATGACTCCTGAAAGGTGAAGTTGAGAAATATGGTGACCAGAGAAGCTAATTAAATAAGACAACTAGGCTAAGTGATGTCATGGCTGCTTTACAGGGGCAAGCCAGGTGGGTCAGCCCAGTATAAATATTACTCTATAAATATTGCTCCTGTTCCAATGGAGATGCGATAATTTGCAGCCATCCAGGAAGAACCTACTTTGGTCTTTCCTCTGCCCATCAAGATCATCTTCAATCTCTGATGGAACAGCAATTCCTACCTAGAAGACAATGCCACTGCAATATGTAGTGCTTCCATTTGAGACTGATAAGGAGCTGTGGACAATATTAATATTAATGTTACTGCTGCTCATTTTCTCTTACGTTTAATAAAGTGTGTACAGATTGCTGTGTAAAGGCCTAAAAAGAAAAGAAAAGGGGAGAGTAAAGTGGAGTGAGTGTAGTTCAGTGAGATTGTGTCAAAATGTGTGTGTTTGTTTTGAGACTAAATTGTTAGTAATATTTTATATCAATGTACTGGAATAATTTTTTGTAACATGTTGTTAATATTTATCTTTGGGACCAAAGGACCAAGTGATGTACAACAAAGGGCATTATCAAAATTTTGTTTTAGTTTTCCGTTGTGCTCATATTATTTCCACTTTTTCACAATGGGCTCTTTTCTACTCATCAGATCAAGTTTTTTTCTGTTGTCTTTGGTTTTGCTGACAAGTCGACCACACATTCATGATTTTCTGCCTAAATTTTTTCTCTCTGCTTTATCAAGTTGTGTTACTCCGCTTCCTTCAGGTCTTCTTTTATTGCATTGATCTTATTTATTGTTTCAGTTTTAGTTTTACTGTGATTGTAGGCAATCTTTTAGGTTTCTATAACATGCTTGTACATATAACTTAATGTTTAATATCATTCTATAAAACCACAAAATGAAAAATAAATACTGCTACTACCGGATCTTCTATATCTGACAAGCCATCTTCCTCAATACTATCTCATCGCCATCCAATAGGGGCACTATGACTCCTATCTATGTCAAATCTGTTAAACGAGAACAGACTCTCCACTTCAAAAGCTATTACTGCATAAAAAAGTAAAATAGATGATCATTACCTAGAGTAATGTTATCTGTAAGTCTCCCTTCATTGAACTATACATACATTTGTTTGTTCATATATACTTGTGAGTGAACTAAATAGGTAGAAGTAGTGAAGGTATACTATCATAAGATCCCCGTGATAATTAAGAGTCAGTTGTATTGGTTGGAAGACAGAACTGCGATGCAGATTCTGGTGGCTCAGTTACTTAAACACTCCATTCCAAAACTCTTTTTTTTTACTAACAAAATGTGAAAGTTCACTGTGACCAACAAGCATAAACTCAAATCTGACACATCAAAACAAAACACCTTCATACTGAACTATAAGTTCATTGCCTGAACTCTTAATATTTATCTTCTTGTAGCTCTCAAGACATTCCCATGAAGCTGCTACATGACAGTATTGTCACTCTGTCTGGCCTTTTCTTCACTCTATGACATCACCTATGGCCAGCTTCTGACAGGTTCTGTGCCCCTTCAATAATTATCTCTGCATAGTGTCTCAAACCTTCTGCATGAAATTGAAAGAGGTTATAGTGGGTCCACAACTGATTATACTGAGATAGGGAACCAATGGTCAGAAATGCCTATTTATTGTGCTATGGACATACACTGTGGTGCTACAGAAGAATTCTGAAGATTAGATGGGTAGAGCACGTAACTAATGAGGAGGTATTGAATAGAATAGGGGAAAAGAGGAGTTTGTGGCACAACTTGACAAGAAGAAGGGTAGGGCATGTTCTGAGGCATCAAGGGATCAGAAATTTAGCATTGGAGGGCAGCGTGGAGGGTAAAAACCGTAGAGGGAGACCAAGAGATGAATACACTAAGCAGATTCAGAAGGATGTAGGTTGCAGTAAGTACTGGGAGATGAAGAAGCTTGCACAGGATAGAGCAGCATGGAGAGCTGCATCAAACCAGTCTCAGGACTGAAGACCACAACAACAACATGGACATACATGTTGTACACTGTGTAACAACAATGAAGCTTTAGTAATTGTTCAAAATGGCAACTGTCAGTCTCAATGCATGCATGGCAATGGTGCATGAAGTTCTGCCACACTCTCTCAAAGTTTCCTGGTTTCTGTTTTACCAGGAGACAGGCAGCTTGGATCCTAGCAAAAACATCTTCATCTGTTTCTATGGGAGTTTGATACACCAGCATCTTGATGTAACATCAGCTTTGTGCTGCTTTTCGGTCACCACATCCTGCCATACCATACATTTAATGCATGTCTGCCAATTCTTGTGACACATAATTTTTCATCTTTGACTATGCGTTATGCTCTGTATACAGTAACACCTCACTACAGACACTACACAACCTGTCTGAAACAATGGACAACTGACACCAGGGGTAGTGAAAAAAGAAGAGAGGTGGCACTGCAGACTTATGTTTTACGTTGTTTTGAAGCCAGAATGGGTGGGGCCTGCCACCATTTTAAGTAGCCCAAAACATTACCAGATTACTGTTTATGATTGCTTCTTGTTCATTACTTCTGTCATGTGTGATCAATACTGTTTCAAATGCTAAAAATTATAGAGCTTACATAAATAACATGTCAGGAAGGCAATGTTAAGCGTTTTTCTGTTCTTGAATGCATATTTGCTCTAGTAATATGACACATTTGGCCTCATTAACGTAACTTGTTTTTTGCTGCCATGTTTTGGATAATTAGAAACAGAAGGAAGTGATGTGAAAAACTTGCTTTCATAATCCATTTAATTCCACATTCACTGTATTTGTATTGATAGCAAATGGAGCTCGAACTCAGAAACCAATGGTTGTTTGCTTACTGGTATCAGTACTAGTTCTTATTCATTACATTTTTAGCTTTCTACTCATATGCACAACATTTTTAGTAGGAATACCTCCATGCATGATAGAGTTCTTGTTTTATTATATTGTCAGTGAATTAGTCTCACTGTAATTTACCCATCTTCTCACTTTGAAATCTTACCTAAGATGTGTCATTCAGTATTTGGCCAATAATAGCAACTTAAAGGTAAAAGAAAAATATAATTTTTAAACATCTTGTAGCATTGTGAAATGCTTTATATTTAATTAAGGGAATGGATATTTTGCTTTAGCATGTATGTGAGTAACTTTTCAGTAATGATAGCCTAACTTGTCTAAGATGTGTGCCTATCTTTCGAGCAGTAGCATATTTGCTTCTTTTCCTGGAATATTTCTCGCCAGTACCCTGTCAGTTTTTCAGGAATAACCAAACACAGCACAAGTGGAATGTACATCTACTTTGATCATCTGCTTCATTATGCTTTTGAATTTCATTTTGAGCTTTTCAAAATACACTCCTGGAAATTGAAATAAGAACACCGTGAATTCATTGTCCCAGGAAGGGGAAACTTTATTGACACATTCCTGGGGTCAGATACATCACATGATCACACTGACAGAACCACAGGCACATAGACACAGGCAACAGAGCATGCACAATGTCGGCACTAGTACAGTGTATATCCACCTTTCGCAGCAGTGCAGGCTGCTATTCTCCCATGGAGACGATCGTAGAGATGCTGGATGTAGTCCTGTGGAACGGCTTGCCATGCCATTTCCACCTGGCGCCTCAGTTGGACCAGCGTTCGTGCTGGACGTGCAGACCGCGTGAGACGACGCTTCATCCAGTCCCAAACATGCTCCATGGGGGACAGATCCGGAGATCTTGCTGGCCAGGGTAGTTGACTTACACCTTCTAGAGCACGTTGGGTGGCACGGGATACATGCGGACGTGCATTGTCCTGTTGGAACAGCAAGTTCCCTTGCCGGTCTAGGAATGGTAGAACGATGGGTTCGATGACGGTTTGGATGTACCGTGCACTATTCAGTGTCCCCTCGACGATCACCAGTGGTGTTCGGCCAGTGTAGGAGATCGCTCCCCACACCATGATGCCGGGTGTTGGCCCTGTGTGCCTCGGTCGTATGCAGTCCTGGATGTGGCGCTCACCTGCACGGCGCCAAACACGCATACGACCATCATTGGCACCAAGGCAGAAGCGACTCTCATCGCTGAAGACGACACGTCTCCATTCGTCCCTCCATTCACGCCTGTCGCGACACCACTGGAGGCGGGCTGCACGATGTTGGGGCGTGAGCGGAAGACGGCCTAACGGTGTGCGGGACCGTAGCCCAGCTTCATGGAGACGGTTGCGAATGGTCCTCGCCGATACCCCAGGAGCAACTGTGTCCCTAATTTGCTGGGAAGTGGCGGTGCGGTCCCCTACAGCACTGCGTAGGATCCTACGGTCTTGGCGTGCATCCGTTCGTCGCTGCGGTCCGGTCCCAGGTCGACGGGCACGTGCACCTTCCGCCGACCACTGGCGACAACATCGATGTACTGTGGAGACCTCACGCCCCACGTGTTGAGCAATTCGGCGGTACGTCCACCCGGCCTCCCGCATGCCCACTATACGCCCTCGCTCAAAGTCCGTCAACTGCACATACGGTTCACGTCCACGCTGTCGCGGCATGCTACCAGTGTTAAAGACTGCGATGGAGCTCCGTATGCCACGGCAAACTGGCTGACACTGACGGCGGCGGTGCAAAAATGCTGCACAGCTAGCGCCATTCGACGGCCAACACCGCGGTTCCTGGTGTGTCCGCTGTGCCGTGCGTGTGATCATTGCTTGTACAGCCCTCTCACAGTGTCCAGAGCAAGTATGGTGGGTCTGACACACCGGTGTCAATGTGTTCTTTTTTCCATTTCCAGGAGTGTATATAAGTCTGCACCATACTTTGATATACCAATAGATAGTTACTTAGTTTCATGCTCCACGTATCATTTGCATGATAAATTGTAATGATATGGAATGAGTCATTAAATATTGAATTTTTTAAATTGTAAACATGCCTCCATGCTGATCATTTAATTGTTTTTACATTTTTTTTAAAATTGAAGATAAACAGATGTTAGTCAATAATTACTACCCATCACCATTTACACATTACAGTAATAGTTAATGTTTTGCTTGCACCATTGTGAACCCCTGTTTGTGTGACAGACAACCTTAATGTGGTGAAATGAATGCTATTTTTTTCTTCTGGTATTGTATTTTTTTATTTATTTATGAATTTGGCCAGCTTTTTCTTCCGTTTCTTTTTCTTCCGTTCTTCCCAGTACTTTTTCATTTTCTCGGCAACTGCTCATCTCTGCTCATCTGTCCACACTTTCTCGGGTCGAGGTTTTGGCTCATCTTCTTCATAGTTTGCATTTTCTATCAGTAGCCTGAGGAGATTCCTGTCACATTATTTCTTCTGTAACACCTATTTTGTTGGCTTCTTTCTTTACTACTTCTATCCATGCTACAGTTTTTTTCAGCTTACTAATGTAATTAAAAATTTTCATTGTAATCCATGCTTCTTCCAATCTTTTTAAATGTCCATAAAATTTTAGCTGTCTCTTCCTCATTGTATCTGTGATCTTTTCTGTATTTTTGTATAAGTCTTCATTTCTCCTTTCAATCCACCTATTTTCCTTGTTTTTCTCAGGACTTAGAATTTTTCTCTCTCGTTTTTCTAGTTCTCTTAATTCGCCTTTCTTATTCAATGTTAGGCACTCTGATCCATACGTTGCTTGTGTCCTAATAACTGAATTATAATGTCAAATCTTCACTTGTATGGATATTGATTTCTTATTGTAGTAGTTTTGTGTTAATTTATATGATAATTCTAACTTTTTTTATTCTTTCTTTATTTGTTGTGCTATCCAGTCCATTGGCTTGGATCCACTCCCCCAGATATTTGAATCTATCAACTCTTTTAATTTTTCCATACTTTGTTTTCATAAATTTTTCTGTATCATGTTTGTGTTCTATATACTCGATTTTTTCATAGGATATTTTTAGCCCAGTCTTTTCAGCATTGTTGTGTAACAGATCAAGCATAACTGTTGCATCTGTTCGGTTTTCAGTTATCAATGCCATATCATCCACAAAGGCTAATCATTTCACTTCAAATTTGTTCTTTCCTTGGCCCATGCTTATACCCTTTGTGCCTCTGTTTTTTAATGTGCTTTCCCAAGTTTTTACTATTTTATCTAAAACCAAGTTAAAGAGAATTGGGGACAGTCCATCTCCTTGTTGAACTCCTGTTTTGATTTTGAATCGTTCAGAAATTTTACCTTGAAACTTAATTGTTAATGTTGTATCTGTGAGTGTTTGTTCTACAAGTCTTCTGGTGTTTTCATCTATCCCTGATTCATAAAGTATCTGGAATAGTGTGTGTCTGTCAACTGAGTCGTAGGCCTTCTTGAAGTCTACGAAAGTAACTACTGTATTTTTATTTTGTATAGCTCTCTCTCAAAATTGTTTTTAAATTAAGAATCTGTTCTGCACATGATCTACCTTTTCTAATTATCCTGCTTGATAATCTCCTATATTAGGTCCTGCTTGTTCCTCTATTCTATTTAAAAGTGCTTTAGAAAGTATTTTGTATGTTACTGGTAACAAGGATATGCCCCTGTAGTTGTTGGTGTCTGTTTTATCTCCTTTTTTTTATGGAGGGGATGGATCAATGCTTGTTTCCAATCAGTGGGTATGATTCCTTTTATCCAAATGTCTAATTACTTTGTGAATTTTCTTCCATGTGGATAAGCCCCCTAGTTTCCACATTTCTGCTACTATCCCATCCTCTCCGTGTGCTTTGTTATTCTTCAATGCTTTGATTATCTTTTCTGTTTCTTCTACTGTAGGAGGTTCCGATGGTGGATTTTCATGTTGTGGTTTCTGAAATAGTAATCTGTCATTAGGCTCTTCACAATTTAACAGATTTTCAAAGTACTCAGCTAAAATTTGGCAGTTCTCTTTATTGCTTAAAACCATTTTTCCATTTTTATCTTTAAAATGTAAACTTGCTGACTGAAATCCTGTAAAAACTTCTCTGAAAGTCTTATAGAAGTCTTTAGTGTTTTTCCTTTTAAAGTCTGAATCCATTTCTTCTAATCTGTCTTTGTCATATTTTCTTTCCACTGCCTTTCTTCTTTAAACTCTTCCCAGTATTCATGTTTCTTATTACTGTTCCATTTTTTTCCATGCCTTTAGTCAATTGCTTCATCACACAGCTTGTTCCATCTGTCTCTTGGTATTCTTCATTGTTGTCCCATTTCTTTAACTGACTCTAGCATTGTTTCTTTAATTTCTTCCCAATCATCCATTTTACTTGTGTTTAGTATATCACAGAATTTGTCCTGATTTTGCATGAGAAATTTAGTGTTTACTTTTGGAAATCTTCTTGGTTTTGGTTTAGGTTTGTTCGATTGGAACATGGTCTTTATTTCAGTCAGATAATGGTCCGAGTCTATCTTTAGGCCCTTCCTCACTCTGACGTCAAAGATTTCCTTGTAGTTGCGAGTCATTATTTCCACATGGTCCAAGTGACATTCACCTTGATTTGGATTAGTTGATACCCACATTTTTTTTCTTTCTAGCAAGTTTCCTGAAACATGTTGACATTAGTTTTAGATTAAATTGTTTACAAAAATCTATGAGTTGTTCCCCATTTCTGTTGGTTCTTGCATGTGCTGGATAATCTCCAACTACTGATTTAAATTTTATTTCTTTGCCAACTTGTGCATTAAAGTCACCCACAAAAATTTTTATATGTTCTTTTGGTAATATGGATGTTTCGTGTTCTAGCATTTCCCAAAAATCTTCCACTTTGTCAACATTTGTTCTGTATGTTGGTCGATAGGTGCATATGCATTTATAATAGTGTAACATTTATTGCCTGACTTGAACGTCAGAAATGAAGTTTGTTCTGATGGGGAGCTAAAATTAGTTACTGATTCCGTAAGTTGCTGTTTGACCATAAATGTGGTCCCTAATATAGTCGTATTATTGGAATTTTTAATGGCTGGTTTTCCTTTGTAGATCCAGTATCCATCTGACTCAAATGCATTTTCATACAGATACCTTGTTTCTTGAAGCGCTAATGTAAGTATGTCGTGTTGATTGAGAGTGTCTGTTAGGTGTTTTAGTTTTCCAACTTTCATTAGTGTGTTGATGTTCAGAGTCCCCAGTAGATGTTTTTTCTTGGGTCTTATCTTTGAAGAAGTACTAGGAAGCTCCGACTCTTCTTTACACGATGTTCAAGGCTCTCCAGAATCCAAAGGCCTAGTTGCACCACCATGAATAGCGATGGAAGATTGGTTACTTCCTGGAGTAGTTTTCCTTTTGAAATTTACCATCATGTCTTAGGTTAAAGTTTGGTTTGGGAAAGGTAGTTGAACCTTTCAATGATAAAAATTCAAGCATTTAGCTTAGAATACATACATATGTATTCATACAATCATACACATGAAACTCACGCACATATGACCGCTGTCTCCAGTTGTTTTTAAACAAGGCTAATGGAATGTAGTCAAATTAACTCAGGTTCGCTGAGAGAATTGTGTTAGGAATGATATGTTAAAAGCAGTGAATGAGTTTTGCTATTTGGGCAGCAAAATAACTGATGAAGGCTGAAGTAGAAAGAGGTATTTGTTAATACCTAAATAAATTTAAGTGTTAAGATGTCTTCTTGAAGGTTCTTGGGAGTGTGGCCTCGTATGGGAGTGAAACACGGTTGATTTGCATTTTAGTCAAGAAGAGAAAAGAAGCTTTTGGTGCTACCGAATTTTACTTAAGATGAAATAGATAGCTTGAGTAACTAATGAGGAATTACTGAATTGAACTGTGGTAGTAAGAAATTTATGGCACAAATAGACTAACAGAAGGGACTGGTTGACTGGATAATGGAGGGAAGTATAGGGGTAAAAATTGTACGGGGCTGCCAAAAAATGAATGCACTAAGCATGTTCAAATGGACACAGGTTGCATTAATTATTAAAACTGAAGAGGCTTGCACAGGATGCGGTAGTGTGGAGGGCTGTATTAAACCAATCTTTGGGCTGAAGGCCATAACAACAGACATAGGTGAGTAATGGTCTGGTGCTGTTCGGAATGTTTCGTTTTCAATAGAAATTTGCTCATCAACATGCTGTTCAATATCTTCAGTTGCATGATTATTTCTTCTCATGTTTTTATCACACTTCTGCTTGGAAGATATTTACAATGTACATATTTTTCATAAACATATAAATTTCACCATCTGCAAGTTGGCAAGGTATATCACACACATATATTATAGAAAAAAAAGGAACTGACGACATTCTAATAATGTGAATGTAAAAACTGTCACACTACTCTTTATTTCAGTCCTACATAGTTTGTGACTGACATCTTTTACAAGACAGTATAATACCTGCAGCATGCATTGCATATTAAATTTCTTAATGCTTCGTAAAATCTTCATGAAAGTAACTGTTGTTGTCACAAGGACAACATCAGGCCATAAGGCATCACAAACATAAATTACATTGTTTGCTGAATGGAAAGGCATTCACAGATTCAATCACAATGTTTAACTGATGCACTGATCACAGTTTAAATAACCTTGAACATCAGAAAGGAAGTTACCTTTAGTAAGGCCACAATTTGCAATATTAGCTCAGACTCTATGTGATATTAGAGCAGAACCAAGGTAATACAGAAAGGTTGAGGTACAATGTTAACTGGAATGGAAATTCTCCAATACTTCAGTTCTGGAGAAACAGCAACAAGTTTTCACACATACAACATTATGCAGATTATATTTACTGCTTAGAACATCAGGAACTTTTCAATAAATATGTTTGTACATATTCTTACACAGCTGTAAAAACTTGTTATTTTAAGTGTACCATTCTCTAATTCCCCATAGAATTTAGACTGAGATATTCACCTCAGTAGAAATATACTTCTGATATATGTGATATGACAGTTTTGTTGCCTGTTACACTTGGTTTGACAAAGTTATTGAAGAGAGAAAAATAGAACAGTAAAATAAAAATCACAATTGATAGCACGAATATTTGTATCACATAGTTTGTTGATAAATGTACATTACACATCAATTGTATATACAGAGACAATGTACAGTAACTATTGTGACAGTCTAAAACACAGATTATGAATATGACAAAATTTAATTCTCCAGTGTAACACCAAAATGTCTGGCAGAGATTCATGTACAAGTTCTGTAACTTGGTAACAAAATTGGCAACACTGGACACAGTCACACATAATACATTCATAATTCTATCACATATCACACAACAACAGCTGGCTTCCTTGTGTCTTGTTATAAAGCCTCATGATATTTCAGTTAATATGTAACTTGAGACAGACATTTTATCACACCAAGGATATACAAAATTATTCGGTATCCACAATAACACTGAAATACTGTTTAAAGTCAGAACAAAGTCAGCACACAACTTTGTACACAACCTAATCTGACTCATCATCAACACCATTGTCGAAGCCTGCCAGGTCGACCTCCGGAATTAGTCCTTTGGCAATGGCATATTCAATCAGTGCTAGATGGCAGAACACATACTGATCTGGCATCTGTATCGAGTATGCTCTCTGGGAGCGTATTCGTTCCACCGTTCCTCTGACATCGACGGTACCTACATCTTCCAGGCGACTGATGCATATATCCAAGGTGCAAAATGTTCCTGCATTGTGAAATAATTTGAGAATTAATCAAATGTAATTGTTTAATGCTTAAAACTAATAGGTAAGCTAGTTGAAAAAGAAGATATACTTTTAAGCAAAGTAGAAAGGATTTTTTATGTAAACAAAATCTGTCACAAAGATCTGCAGCACATTTTTAATGCAGGTAGGAAAGCATAGTCATGGAATCACAGCAAAATGTCAAGCATTTAAAGGTCTTGCAACTGTACCATTTATGCAAACAGCAGATCTTGTGGCAGTATTTAATCTTCTTTCCAGATTTTAAGAGATCAGCAGTGCATAGTGCTGTCAAAACCATTTTTCAATCAAAGAGAGAAACACAGAAGTTAGTAACACAGGAATTTTCTTCTGCATTGCATTCACACAATGTCTTTCCATGACTGGTGACTCAAGAGTTACATTTATATGGTAATTAGTAATTACAGAATAACTATTATTACAGTTTTCTTGCTATACAGTGAAAAACAGTATCCTCTGTTCATCCATTTTGACTACGTACCATTGCCTTGTTGCATAATACAGCACATATTTTTACAAGTCTGTGAGTTTCAGGCTTATTTTTCTCCCATCTGCTTGGTTTTTCACTTCTTAACTGTCTTTTACACATCATTAAGAGTTTTTTATAATGTAAAGCACTCAGCTTGGTCATTTTGTTTTATTATTTCTCTGCTTAATTGCTACATTCACATTTTAGATTTGTGATTCTTTTTTATGTATCCTATTTTACATTAATAGAGCCCATAATGTATCTTTATGATGATCTACTTAGCATGGTCTACATTACCACTAATTTTTAATCACTGTTTTTACTGTTCATTCATTCTGCATATGTACCATTGCCTAGTTACCTAAAACCTCACATATTGTTACATTATTATGAAAAGGATAGTTGCTACTCACCATATAGCAGAGATGCTGATTCGCTATATGGTGAGTAGCAACTATCCTTTTCATAATATTGTTACATTCCATCCTGGATTTTCCATTGTTTGACGTATTGTTACATGTTCAAGAGTTAGCCAGTTTAACAGCCTACCACAGTTCAAAATGAAGTATTGTACGTTCTTGGATCTGTCAGTCCAGATTCTCCATGTCCTCGCTAATAAAGGCATCAGTTTACTTCCTTGTACACCACTGGCAGCTCCACTGCACAATGCCTATTAATCTTCCGGCATGACCCTCCACACTCGGTCATGACTGGTGTTAATAGCACGCAGCTGTCCAAAGGTAGACAGTGTGGGTACAGCGTTTGTTTTTGGTTTGTTTCTGCTTCACCCTGCCCACCTGGACATTACTTTTTAGGTCCATTAGGCCCTCTCCTCTTTTTTCAATTATCATCAAAGATGCAGTGATTTGGAGCACTTGGAGTGACTGGCCTGACCACATATTATGCTTTACCAAATAAAAAAAGTGAGTCACCTTGTTTCATTAGTCTGCTCTTTGGTGTCTCCAGGTATGTTATATATTGCTTCCCTCATCTACATTGCATGTTTATACACTTGAAGATGGGATTTTAACATCCCAAAACTGGTCATTGTTTGAATAAATCTTTAATACAACTGAAGCACATCTCTCTAAATTAATCAATCATGCTTTTCAGTTGCAGATGTCCTACATAACAAATCTTGTGCAATATAAACATTAATGTAAGTGATGTTGAGAAATAGTTGAAATCTTTAAAACTGAACAAAGCTCCCAGGTCCAGCGCAGTCCCTATCACATTCAGTCTTGAATCCACAGCTGAGTTACCCCCTCCTTTATCCACAATCTACTTTAGATCACTTAAACAGAAACCCATGCATGACAATTGAAAGAAAGCCAAAGTCACACACATCTACAAGAGGGGTAGCAGAACTGATCCACAAAACAGCCATCAAATATCCTTGATATTTGTTTGTTGCAGAAACTTGAAACATATTCTGAGATAAAAAATAATGAGATATATCAGACAGAATGATCTCCTCCAATCCAACCAGCATGGATTCCAAAAAAAAGTCATCATGTGAAAACCAACTAATAGCTTTCTAATAAGACATCCTGGCAGCATAGATCAAAGCAGTCAGGTATACACAGTATTTCTTGATTTCCAAGAAGCATTTGACTCAGTACACATGAGTGCTTATCATCAAAAGTGCAGCTGTATGGGGTACCATGCAAAATTTGAGACTGGATTGAAGATTTCTTGGTAGGGAGGATGCAGTGTGGTATGGAGAGCCACTGACAGACACACAAATAATTTTTGAAGTGCTCCAGGGAAGTGTCTCTGGAGCCTTGCTGTTCATTTTGTATGTTAATGACCTTGCAGGTAATGTTAACAGTAACCTCAGACTTTTCGCGTATGATGCAGTTATCTATAAAAAAGTACTGTCTGAAAAAAGCTGCCCATTTAGTCAGTTAGATTTTCATAAGATTTTCAAGTGTGCAAAGACTGGCAACTCGCTTAAAATGTTTTGAAATTTAAAATTGTGCACTTCAGAAAATGTAAAAACATCATATCACATGACTAAAATATGAATAGGTCACACACAGGAATACTTGAGTGTAACACTCTGTTGGGATACTAAATGGATGATCACATAGGTTCAGTAGTAGATAAGGCAGGTGGTCGACTTCACTTCACTGGTAGAATACTAGAGAAATGCAACCAGTGTACCAAGGAGAATGCTTCCAAAACACGTATGTGACCCATGTTAGAATATTCTTCAAGTGTTTGGGAACCATACAAAATAGGGCTAACAAGCAGTATTGACCATATATAGAGAAGGGTAACACAAATGGTTTCAGGTTTGTTTGATGCACTGGAGAGTGTCACGGAGATGCTGAAGAAACTGAACTGGCAGAAATTTGTAGATAGATGCAAACTATCCCACGAAAGCCTAATTGCAAAGTTTCAAGAGCCATTTCTAAATTATGAATCTATGACTAAACAACAACCACCTACATATTGCTCCCATAGCAATCATGAGAACAAGATTGGACCACTACAGCATGCACAGAGATGTTTAAACAATCACTTTTCCCTCTCTCTGTATGTGAATGGAAAGGGAGTCTGCCCTGATAGCTGAGTGGTCAGCATGACGGATTGCCATCCTATGTACCCTATGGGTCCGGGTCCGATTCCCGGCTGGGTCGGGGATTTTTCCCCCTCAGGGACTGGGTGTTGTGTTGCCTTCATCATCATTCATTTCCATCAGGCGCGCAGGTCCCCCTATGTGGCGTCGAATGTAATAAGACCTGCACCAAGGCGGCCAGACCTGCCCCGCAAGTGGCCCCCTGGCCAATGACGTCAAATGCTCATTTCATTTCAATGCAAAGGGAAGCAGCCCTAATAATTGCTATAATGAGATGTACCCTAAGTCATGAACCTCATAGTGGTTTACGGAGTACGGATGTGGATGTAGAATAGAATTGATGTAAAGGATTCCCAGAAACCATATTTGAGAACGTACAATAGATTTTAAGTAATGTCTGCATATTTAAGTTTTTTTTATTGAAAATTTGGCCATTGTAAGCCTAAAAAATCACAATGAAAATTTAATAGCAAAGTAAGCATGATAAAATATGGATTTTGTCATTGTCATTATTTTTATCATCATTATTATTCTTAGTGTTTGCTCGTGTTATCCTATAATTATAATGGCGCATAGAACATTTCAAACAGGACTTTGGTTGTGTGTTTTATCAAACAAAGATAAATATAATGGAGCAGAACTCTCTGAATCAGTATACTAATGAAATTTGTTATTTCTTCTTCTTCTTCTTCTTCTTCTTCTTTTCCTTGCAGATTAGCTGTGGCTGGCACCACTTATCCACCTCAGTTGCGATCTTCTTCTGTCTTGGCTTTCCTCAATGTTCATATTCTTTACTTCCATTGCCTCCTCCATTTCATGCTGTCAGTTGCATCATGGGCAATCCCTTTTCTTCTGGTGGGATGGGATCCTTCGTAGTATCCTATTTGGTATCCTGTCTTCACTCACCCTACTCAAATGGTATTATCCCAGGCTCCTGCTCTGTACTAAACTACACTCCAGACTGTACTCTTATAGTCTCTTCTTCCTTGTTCTTCTCATCTTTTTCTTCCACAGAACAGAGTTCATTGTCCTTGTCAGAGCTTATACTTTATTAATCCTACTAGTGACTTCATCATGGCCAGTGCCCTGTTTATTAAATAATCCCCAAGACATTTTGCCTTTTTGACACCTACGATTAATTCTCTATCTACCTCCAAATTATTTACTTTTTCCATTCCAACAGCCAAGTACCCACACTTCTTTACATTATTCTTCAGGCCAGCTTTATTGTAATCCTCTTTAAGTTTTCTTATTATATATCTCAGAACATCTTCATCTTCAGCTAGTACAAGCCGGCCGTCTGCAAAATATAGACTAAGTCTGCAGATTCCTCCTAGATGCAGCTTAGAGAGGGTCGGTGACAGTGTACATCCCTGCTGCAGACCCCTATTTACCTCAAATGCTTCTATCCAGTTATTCTCAATCATGACTCTTGCTGTATTAGCCTTTATCAATCTTTGGTCAAACTCTATCTCTTTCAACTTTTCCCACTGTTTGTTGGTGGGTACATTATCATATGCTTTCTCTAGGTCAATCAATGCAGCTTGCATCTCCAGTCCAACCTTTGTGCATTTTTCATGTTTTCGTTTCATTGTGAAGATGTCCATTACCAATCTTCCTGTTCAGAACTTGGCTTGTTATCCTATCTGCTTGTGAGTTCTTTCTTTCTCTACCACAGCTTTCAGTACCTCCAAGTACAGTCTTCCAATGAAAGGGGTCACTGCCAATCCCTTATAGTGATTTGGGTCATTATGTGACCCTTTCTTATTTATTGGTCTTAAGTAACATGTTTTCCATGGAACATATTCTATATTTAATATCCTTCAAAGAGCCTCCTTAGCATCTCCAACAATTTCACTGAAATTTATTATTTATACACTTTTAATGGGTAGTAGAATCTTATTATCTGTAGTTTCCCACTTGCAAAACTAGTTAAAATGATGTTAACAAAGTTGTAGGGGGAAAAAAAAAACAAGAAACTTACAGAAATAGCATTAAATTAAAATAGAAGTCAATATTTTTCCTTCATATAGGGAAAAATCAGGAAATATGTAAGCTGGAAGATTATGTATACTATACAAATTATCCTTTTTTAGCTATTTTTCTTTTCTGCTGGGCTGCAAAATTGTCTCTTAAACATATAGTCAGGGTTATATTTCTATTAGGAACCCATTGTTATCAACAGCACCTTGTGCTACCATCACTACTGTAGACACATTAACATTTGTATTAACTTTATTAATTAATTACAATAAACTGAAAGAAATTTATTGATGCAAAACATTATAGTGAAATAAAACAGAAAATTTTTATGCAAACACAAAGATTGGCAGTACAATTTTAATGCAGGTAGGAAAGCATACTCGTGGAATCAAAGCAAAATGACAAATATCTAAAAGTTTTACAATTGGACAGTTTACTCAAACAGTAGGTTTTGAACCAATATTTAATTTTCTTTCCCAATTTACAAGATTAGCAGTATGTACTGCTGTCAAAACCATTTTCAATCAGAGAGAGAGAGAGAGACAAGTTAGTAACACAGGAATTTTCTGTTGATTCACACCATGTCTTCCTATGACTGATGATTGCACAGGCAATGTGTGATCTTTGCTTTTCTACACATCAGATACAGGAGAAGTATGAATATTAGAATCACATACCTGTCCGACCTATGCCAGCACTACAATGTACAACAATTGGTGGCCCACGGGGATGTCCAGCCCATGTGTCCCCCAAGCGAGCTACCATTTTGGCCTGCTGCTGACGCACTTTCTCAAGAAAGTCAAGCATGGCCATTGCACTATGTGGTACACCGTAATCCGGCCAAGATGTGAATTGGAAGTGACTTACTTCCCTGCTCTCTTCTGTCTGTGAAAATAAAGTTACAAACAACCAAATAAGAAGAAATGTAATAACAACTGAAATTTACACACACTGTGTTGAATATGCATTCAGTGGTAAAACCAAGGTAATGACAAGTGAACTAAGGAACAGTGTAGAAAAGTTGTGGAGTGGAATAAATCAGTCATTGGTGGGCAGACTTGGTATTAAGAACAATGAAGTAAAAAATTTGAGAAGCCAGATATCAAACTTCAGCAAGCAGGCCACAAAAGTAAAAAAAGAACTTGTGGTAGAACCAGAGCACAAACAATTGGATCCATGGAGCAGTCTTGCTGAAAATAACAATTTAAATGTAGAATTAGATCACACAAATGAAGTTAAAAATTTTTGGACTGTAGAAAATGAAATGCTATCAGAAGACACCAAAAATGTAGGTTTCAATTTAAAAGGGTTGACAATAGTGGATGTTATCTGTCAACAAAATGTTACACACATTAGAAGTGGAATTGGAAATTTTGCCGATGCTGTACCTATAGTTTACGCAAATGTCAACAAATGCAGAAGTACTGGAAATAAAGTAAAATATAAAAGAATAAAGTAAAAAGAAAATATTTGAACAAATGCGAGTTATAAGCAACTATGACAAACACATTTTACTGTGGAAAATGTTTAGAGTGAGGAGCTTATTTTCCAGACTATACATGTAATATCTGAAAACTAAAATAGGTGTGAATTATGTCTTATGTAAGTAACTTTGTTTGTGAACTGAATTAATGTTTGACATATACTGGAGAGGTGGTTTCGTTCTCTCTGAACATACTGAACATGTGCTGGATTAGTATGATTTAAGAACTGATACACTCTGTACAAAATACTTTGTAATGTGGAGTAAGCAGGTTGAACATTGTTCAAAAATTTGAGTTAACTATGAGTATTATGATGTGATAGGTCCTAAAGTACATATTTTCTTCATGATTTGATGAGATACTGATGAAGTATAATTGTATTGTAGCAATCTGGAGATGATGATTATGATATATGATGAGGTTGGTATTTTTAGGAAACTCTCTCTGTACTGTGGTGTGTGACACTCACTTTTGTCATGGAGTATGTTTTTGTATCAAGGAATAAGATGAAGGATTGTAAAATATGTCTTGCGAAAATGCAAATGGTAAAACAGTTACTTATGAAAGATGAGAAGGAAGTCTTTTGTGATCACGCTGTTGTATGAAACATTCTCAGACTTCTTGCCACATCAGTTCATGGTAAATCCTCAAGTTTTTGATGATTACCTCCATCATCTTAGTCAGGAGTAGCTGTCATTGCTCCTGATGAAGACGCTGGAAGTAACTGTCAAAAGCTTGAGGTTTTACCATGAATTGACAATGCAAGACATCTGAGAATGTTTTATATGGTTCTAAAAGATGTTTTGAAGTAAATGATATAGCTGCATAATATATTGTACCAACTTATTACTTCTTGTATCAAGTCTAGATTATTTACGGGTATAACGTTCAAGGAAGATTTGGGGGGAGGGTGTTGCTCAAATTGAAATAAAACCAGAAAACTATTTTTGATGTAGAAAAAATGTGGGAGGTTTTATTCTCTGGTGCTTAGCAAAAACATTTTATTGTTATAAAACAGTTTGGTGAGAAAGATAATAAACTCAAAGGAACATTAGTGTCCAGAAGCACATTCTGTCATGGGAATTTGAAACTGCTCTGGGACTATTCTTAGAATTCTGTACCATGTAATGTAAATAAGTTATGAAGATATCTTTCAAATTTGTTTAAGAAGGTATTCAGTAGAGAACAGAATTCTGTCATTTTGTCTTGTCCACACAATTACATTTTTTCATATATGATATATATTCATACACCTGTATTCCGTACATACTCTAAAGCATAATGAAGTTCTAGAAGATACATCAAAGCTTAACACTTTTTATGTAGATGACAATGATACTTTAATAAGGAAACTTGATCACTATGCGATTAGAGAGACGGTTCTTGGTAAATCATACCTGTAAAACAGGAAACAAGCAACAGAAGTAAAATTTGAATGAAACAAATATATATCTAAATTTCAACAAATAAGCCATGGTGTAACACAAGGCATCATATTAGGATCTCTGTTGTTTCTGATTAATAAAAACGATTTACCTCTTAATACTGAAAATGAAGTGATTCTTTTTGTAGATGATACCACCAGCATAACCATTGGCAGAAATTTTTAAGTGCTGTAGAGAAAATAGGATTCAGCTGATCATCAGAAAATGCAAGGCTGTATATGGAAGAGGCAATACCTATGCAACTTGATAAAACTGAAATTCAACCCACCTCTCCTACTGAAATTAGGAAAATAATAAATTCACTCAAAAGTAAAAGCTTGTATGGAATTGCTGCCACTTCAAACAGAGTACTAAAAGCTTGTTCTCATTCTCCAATCTCCATTCCTTCCATGCTAATTATGTAAGTGTAGACCAGATATGGCTCAAATTCAAAGATACAGTATTGACAGCAATAGATAGATTCATACCGCATAAGCTAATAAGATACGGGACTGATCCACCTGGTACACAAAACACGTCAGAACACTGTTGCAGAAGCAACGAAAAAAGCATGCCAAATTCTGAAGAATGCAAAATCCCCAAGACTGGCTAAGTTTCATGGAAGCTTGAAATTTAATGCGGACGTCAATGCGAGATGCTTTTAATAGTTTCGACAATGAAACATTGTCTCAAAATATGGTAGAAAACCCAAAGAGATTCTGGTCGTATGTAGATTACACCAGAGGCAAAAAAACAGTCAATACTATCACTGCGCGATAGCGATGGAAATGTTACTGACAATGGTGCCATTAAAGAGGAGTTACTAAAACAGTTTTTTGTAATTCCTTCATGAAAGAAGACAAAGTAAATACTCCAGAATTCGAAACCAGAACAGCTGTTAGCATGAGTGACATAAAAGTAGATATCTTACGTGTTGCGAAACAACTCAAATCACTTAAGAAAGGCAGGTCTTCCGGTCCAGATGGTATACCAATCAGGTTCCTTTCAGAGTACGCAGACACAATAGCGCCCTTCTTAGCAATCATATACAACTGCTCACCTGATGAAAGGTCTGTTCCTAAAGACTGGAAAGTAGTACTGGTCACACCAATATTCAAGAAAGGAAATAGGTACTGGTCACACCAATATTCAAGAAAGGAAATAGGAGTAATCCATTGAATTACAGACCCATATCACTGACCTCAATTTGCAGTAGGATTTTGGAGCATATACTGTACTCCAACATTTTGAATCACCTTGAAGAAAATGACTTATTGATAAATAACCAACATGGATTCAGAAAATATCATTATAGTGCAACACAGCTAGCTCTTAATATCCATGAAGTAATTACTGCTGTCAACAAGAGATCTCAGGTCGATTCCATATTCCTAGATTTCCAGAAGGCTTTTGATACTGTTCCTCACAAGCAACTATTAATCAAATTGCGTGCATATGGAGTATCGTCTCAGTCGTGTGACTGGATTCGTGATTTCCTCTCAGAGAAGTCACAGTTCATAGTGGTAGACGGTAAATTACCGAGTAGAACAGAAGTTATATCTGGCGTTTTGCAAAGTAGTGTCATAGGCCCTCTGCTGTTCCTGATTTACATAAATGATCTAGGTGATAATCTGAGCAGCCCCCTTAGATTGTTTGCAGATGATGCTGTAATTTACCGTCTAGTAAAATCATTAGATGCTCAATTCCAATTACAAAATGATCTTAAGAGAATTTCTGTATGGTGTGAAACGTGGCAATTGGTAATAAACAAAGAAAAGTGCGAGGTTATCCACATGGGTACTAAAAGAAATCTGATAAATTTTGGTGTACGATAAATCGCACAAATCTAAGGGCTGTCAATTCGACTAAATACCTAGGAATTACAATTACGAGCAACTTAAATTGGAAAGACCACATAGATAATATTGTGGGGAAGGCGAAACAAAGACTGCACTTTGTTGGCGGAATTCTTAGAAAATGTGACAAACCCACTAAATAGACAGCCTACATCACACTTGTCCGTCCTCAGCTGGAATATTGCTCTGCGGTATGGGATCCTTACTGGGTAGGATTGACGAAGGACATTGAAAAAGTGAAAAGAAGAGCAGTTCGTTTCATTTTATCGCACAATAGGGGTGAGATTGTCACTGATATGATGAGCAAGTTGGGGTGGCAGTCACTGAAACAAAGGCGTTTTCCTTTGCGGTGAGATCTATTTACAAAATTTCAATCACTAACTTTCTCTTCTGCATGCATAAATATTTTGTTGACACCCACCTACCTAGGGAGAAATGATCATCAGAATAAAATAAGAGAAATTAGAGCTCGAACAGAAAGATTTAGGTGCTCCTTTTTCCCCACACGCCATTCGAGAGTGGAATGGTAGAGAAGTAGTATGAAAATGGTTCGATGAACCCTCTGCCAGGCACTTAAATGTGAATTGCAGAGTAACCATGTAGATGTAGATAAGTAGGATTCTCAGCCTCAAATGTAACAGCTCTTTGCTACAGGACATTATTCCGGATAGACTGAAATATGCTATTGTTAAACCAGTGCATAAAAAAGAGGTTAGGTCTGATGCTAACAACTACTGCCCAATCTCACTTCTGACAGTTTTACCCTAAATTCTTGAAAAAGTAATGTATTTAAGAGTAGCTTCACATATGCCTCAAAAGGAAGTACTAAAAAAATATGTCAGTTTGGTTTTCAGAAAGGGTTTTTAACAAAAAATGTTATATATGCTTTCACTGATCAAATATAAAATACTCTGAATAACCGAGCATCATCCATTGGAATTTTTTGTGATCTCTCAAAGACTTTTGCTGTATGAATCTTGAAATTCTTCTAGATAAGCTTACGTATTGTGGTATGAGTGGGACAGTGCACAAATGGTTTAATTCATATTTAACCAGAAGGTTGAAATTAACAGTACAGACAGTTTGCAACAATTAGCAGAGTCCTCTAACTAGGAAGGTACCAAGCATGGGGTCCCACAGGGTTCAGTTGTGGGTCCATTGTTGTTCTTAACATATATTAATGACTTGCCACTCTGTAATCATGAAGCTAAAAAGCTACTTCTTTTTGCTTATGATACAAGTATAGTAACCACACCCTACAAACAAGAATTAGCTGAGGACATTGTAAATAATGTCATTCAGAAAATTAAGGGGTCCTCTGCAAATGGACTCACTACATTTTGAGAAAACACAGTATATACAAATCTGTACAGTAAACAGCATATCACCACTGATAAATACAAACTTTGAACAGAAGTCTCTTGCTAAGGCAGAATATTCAAAATTTCTGGGCATGTGCAATGATGAGAAATTGAACTGGAAGAAACACGTTCATGATCTGCTGAAACATTTAGTTTCAGATACTTATACTTTAAGGGTTATTTCAAATTTTGGTCATAAACATATCAGTAAATTAGCCTAGTATGCCTACTTTCATTCAGTGCTTTCATACTGCATCACATTCTGAGGTAATTCATCAGTAAGAGTGAAGTTTTTATTGCACAAAAGGATGTAATCAGAATAACAGCTGGAGCTCACCCAAGATTACATAGCAGATATTTATGTAAGGAACTCTGACTATTCACAGTGCCTTCGCAATACATATATTCACTTACGGAATTTGTTATTAATACTCCATTCCAATACAAAAATAATAGCAAAGAGCATAGCCACAACACTAGAAGAAAGGATTATCTTCACCATTGTGTGTTAAATCTCACTTTGGCACAGGTAGAGGTGAATCATGCTCTCACAAAAATCTTTGGTCATTTAGCAAGTAGCATTAAGTGTCTGACAGACACCCAACCAGCAATTAAAAGAATTTCTGAATGTCAACTCCTTCTACTCAACAGATGAATTTTTACGTATGAAGTAGTAACTGCAAAAAAAGTGAGAGATTATATCTCGAAAAGAAAACTTCTGTTAAACTGACATGTTCCACATCATTACCAAATGTTGTATTCATGACCAATGGAACAAGTATTAATAATGGACATGAACATAGTTCAAAACACAAGTTCTTAGGACTCACCACAGATAACTATCTACAGTGGAAAGACCATACTGTCACATTAACACACAAACTAAGTTCACCTACATTTGTTCTCAGAAACATTAAACCATTAGCAACAGATGATACTGTAGGATTGGTGTACTTCTCATATTTTAATTAAATAGGAATATGGGGTCATAATGTAAAAAAAAAAAAAAAAAAAAAAAAAAAGTCAAACAGCAAAAAGTAGCCAGCAGAATAATGGCTAATGTAAGAACAGCTAGCTGTAGGCCACTATTCGAAAAACTTAAAATTTTAACTTTTTAGAAGATATACATAACCATGCTGCCAGAAAGTATAAAGTTAAGTGTGTCATGTTACAACACAGCTACTCTAGAAAGAAGTACTGCTGATATGGCAATGAAACTGTAGAATTGTTTGCAATATTATGAAAAGGAAAGTTGCCACTCACCATATAGCTGAGATGCTGAGTTACAGGTAGCCACAAATAAAGCTTTTGGCCAATAAGGTCTTCGTCAAAAATATTATTTACTACACACTACAGTGCAGCTACAGTTGCCTGGGACTGCAGTCGCGTGCACTTGTGTGTGTGTGTGTGGGGGGGGGGGGGGGATCTGTTGTCTATTTTGACGAAGGCTTTATGGGCCGAAAGCTTTATTTGTGACAGTCTTTTTGTTGTGCCTATCTGTGACCCAGCATCTCTGCTATATCATGAGTGGCACTTTTCTTTTCATAATATCGTTATATTCCGTCCTGGATTTTCCATTGTTAGACATAGAACTGTTTACCATTTTATATTTCAAACATAGCTTGAAAGAGAAATTTAGGCAAACAATAAAACTATATGCTTACAGAAAGTCCTTCCAATTCAGTCAATGAATGCACACTAATTGCAAAAAAATTGGATCCAGGCGTACAGTGTTATGGAACTAAAATGTGCATAGACAGTCATATAAATTCAAGATGTGTTCTTATATATGGTTGAGTAGAAGTAAAATATGTCTAGGTAGACTATATACTAAATACAAAGTGTTAATTATGTATGATACTGCAGTATTTAAAATAATTAAGTAGTGTATGTGATCATTATTGTATTGAATTGGCAGTGTAAATATTATCTACTTGGAACTTATCTGTTTATGTACATCCAAAGCTGCTAAATGAATAAATAAAATAAATTCACACTACTTGACTATTGTTATGTAAAAAATATTATTTTTTTAATAATTGCTTCTGCATACAAGATTTTACTATGTCTTTTATATGCACATAATGTCATATGCAAATGATAGATACATATTTGAAGTAATATGCTCAGATGATTAATACTTATGTGAATTCTTCTTAATGCAACAAAACATTATAATTTGAGTGGAAACTACTTATAATATTTGTCTGTTATTAGTATCTGAGATGCACAATTATCCAATTATTATCATAATATGCAGAAGATTATCATTTCTGAAACACATATAATGGCAGAACATTTATGTACACTGTGTTGAGAAAAAGATGAAAAGGTAAATGTACTAGGAAGGTATATTGTAGGCTGAGACTGATTTACCTCTGGAATATGTTCACATAAGAAAGTAGTTATCAGTGTCGAAACAAAATGTCATAGTATAGAGTTTATAAATTTATATATGTAATTACTGCCTGTCAATTTGTCAGCTGATGTTATTGAATAGCCATAGTAAAGTTGGTATAATCATAGTAAAATTGGTAGAAGCATAAGAAAACAATTAATATGCCATTTGACACTTATACTGTCGTATTGTGAACATAACTGTATGAGCTGACAAAACAAGCATATCCTTTTTATTCAGAAATACATTTAATTCGCATTTTATCTTGTGAACCTCAGCTTCACATGCACTATACACATCCTCAATGCTATAACAAGACATGGTATTTACTAAGGACCTTTATATATTAATACACTATGCTATATGAACATATGTAAAAACAAAGATGATGTGACTTACCGAACGAAAGCGCTGGCAGGTCGATAGACACACAAACAAACACAAACACAAACACACACACAAAATTCAAGCTTTCGCAACAAACTGTTGCCTCATCAGGAAAGAGGGGAAGGAGAGGGAAAGACAAAAGGATGTGGGTTTTAAGGGAGAGGATAAGGAGTCATTCCAATCCCGGGAGCAGAAAGACTTACCTTAGGGGGAAAAAAGGACAGGTATACACTCGCACACACGCACATATCCATCCACACATATACAGACACAATCAGACATATTTAAAGACAAAGGGTTTGGGCAGAGATCAGAAACAATACACATGTAGAGAACAGTCTTTTATGACTTAATAACGGATAGTGATACAAATGTCAGTTGGTCACAGAGGTCAACAAAGCCATGAAAGGTGCTATTCTGAAGATGGGAAGAGGGAGGAGAGACCTGAAGTCTTTTTATCAATGGTGGAATACACAGTATCTTAGCATAATTGTAGGAGAATACTATATTCAAGCTAAAATTCACAATTCATGGTCTAAAACTGTGTGGAAAATGATTGTCTTTCTAGTTGTTGGACCATGACAGAAAAAGATGTACAGTGAAATATTTACAATGTTTACAGTCTGCTTATCTGGTCATATTTAAGATACCTTACAAATAAAGGTATACTAATCACAGAGTTAGTAATATGTAGTTCTTGGCCACAAAATGACAGCAACTGTGATAAATCTGGTGGAAAAATACAGCTGTTAAGGAAAATATATTAAAAATTAGAGGTGAAAGCACAAGAAGGGCAGAGGTGACATAAGCAGAAAAAAGAAAACAAACTTAGAACCATTTTTGAAGGAAGTTATCCTATGTATTCAAAAGTTTTCAGGTTAGCTCATGGTTTAACAATCTGATTCTCATTATTGGTCCTAGTTCTGCAACTACTGCTTGTGTCCACTAATTAACGCTTTTTAGTTCCACCTTTTATTTATGATATTCACAGATAAACATTAGTGACAGTTATAGGGCAAATTATTCTGATCTATGCAAAAAGGAAGAAGAAATCACCACACCTTAAAAAATGTATGAAACCTGTCATTGGTAATATGACTTTGTATCTTAGGGATTTAGAAGCTGAAAACTGCTTCTTCTGCTAAAAAAGAAAGTAGGCAATAAAATGTAGCAAAAAGCAATCACCGATCATTATACAGTGTAGTCTTATTATCCTCTGTTCCTAGTCCTAAAAGACAGCACCTACATCTATTATGATTTTCTGCAGGATCCAGCTGCACAAGTTGCACCTAACCACTTATAGTTGGAGTTCTGCATTTCTGGGTCTGCACGAGGAGAGGGTCAATGAATTCAGTCTCTTTCTACACAGATTAGTTACACAGTACAATAGGGCAAGTTACAGTTCTTCACTGAGGAACAATGTAAGAAAAATGTCTTGTGACTGAAACAGTACCTTCTGATTAGTCAGCTGTAGAGTTGAGATTGTGTAATCAGGCTGCTGCTCAACTGACGTCGTCGTGACACTAAAATTTCCAAATGTAGCTGTCCCACCCTCAGTAGGTTCCCAGTACTGGCCACACTTATTACGACCTCTTTCCACCACACGGGTAGTCATCACCACCACCAGCGCCTGTTGTTCCCAAATCATACGCCAGAAGTCACCTGCTGTTTTCGGAAGAGGGCCTGAAAAATAGGTTCATCATTTCGAATTGTTCTCTGGTGCTGTCAGAACATTTTATACATTTCTAAAAATTCTAAAATATACAGGGTGAACACCAATAAACTGACAAAATGTAGGAACAGATTCCTGACTGGAAAAGGAGAAAGTGTCCTATGAACATGGGTCTGGAAATGCAACGTTGCCACAGTAGATGGCACTGATGAATGAAAGTTCCTCTGACCACATGTCGTGTTCCTTGTGTGCTGCAGGCTGTGTGACTGATACAATGTACTGTAAGCAGCAAAATGGTCTGGTAACTATGCCAGGAACAAGTCGATTTGGTGTTTACATATCATCAAGCAAGTGGAAATGGTTGAGAAGTAGCGCAGCTATACCAAAACAAGTACCCTCACAAAAATCAACCACATCACACAACACTTCAAGCCCTTTTTGGCCATTTGTGTGATCATAGGTCCTTTCAGACAGAAGAACATGCAGGGAGGTGGCAGACTGTGCATACACCAGATTTGGAGGCCTTGGTTCTACAGGGTACTGAGACACACCCTAGACAAGCTCGAGGTTAGTGGCCCACCAACATGGTGTTAGCCAAAGTACGATTATGTGCATCCTGCATGACAACCACTACTATTCCTATGATCTGCAGTGAGTGCAAGGATCATCAGGAGCAGATTTCTCTCTAGAGGAATAATTTTGTCATTTGCACTAGACCACCACAATTATGGGGTTTCTGTCATCTGTCCTCTTTACTGACAAAGCAGCCTTTATCAGAACTAGCATCATCAGTCTGCATAGTTGTCATCTGTGGGCTACAGACTCCCTGCAGAATACTCTGCATAGACTGCTTGGGAATGTTACTTTGGCAATATAACAGGTTTTTTGTTTCTGCATGATGGAGCATCACCCCATTCCACATTACAGTTTGCCGACATCTCATCATCACCTTCCCTGTACACTAGATAGGGCATGGAGGACCTGTAGCATGGCTTGCTAGATCACCGGACTTAAACGCCCTGGGCTTTTACCTCTTGGGGAATCTGAAAGGCATTGCTTATGCTGAACCAGTTCCTGATATGCTGATCCTTCAACAGCATGTTCACAACACCTGTGACACGATTTGGAGAGAGGCTGGAACATCCAAAAGAGTGCGGCAAGCCATGATGTGATATATGAATTTTTGCATTGTGACCCATGGGGGCTTCTTTAAACACCTGTTGTGACATGAATGCGATACAGCTCTGTACTGTGTTCCGGGATGATTTGTTGTTGTTGTGCACACACTGTCCATTCCTAGAAACATGTTCATAGGAACATTTTTCCTCAACTTCCAGTCAGGAATCCATCCCTGCAGACTATCAGTTTTATTAATGTTCACCCTGTATAAGACCACACACACACACACACACACACACACACACACACACACACACACACACACAAAAAAAAAAAAAAAAAAACCTATATGCCATTTGATACAGATTGAGTCCAGAAAACAAATGAAAAATAGCATATGCTTTTTTTGTGGTATCCAGAAATGTATACACAAATAAAATATGGTACCACGATCTGAAACTTTTGGAATACTTGTGATATTCCGTTTCAGGCTCCTGTGTTTGCAACTAACTGTTGCAAGTAAGTTGACAGAAAAATAGTCATTACGCAGCATTATAATTTCTATCTTGCATAAAAACTCTTACTTTCAGAATTGGTTACTGTTTCAATAAAGATATGTGAATCTGATATCATAAAAAAATCTGAGATTATATGTCTTTTATTCTTGTGCAGTAAAACTTGCTCATATTGGCACATGTATAATTTGGAAATCTGCCCAAACTGTACAAGTATTTCAGTCCCGACACATTCAGTGCACTTTCATATGCTGATTTTTTGTATAAAGCGGAACGTGCCTAATGTGGAAACAGAAAGCAAATCGTAGAACATACTTAATAAGTCATTGTATAAAGCAGAAAAGAGCCTATACAGTACTACTGTATTACAGTTCAATAGTTATTCATGACTCTACATGAATTTTACTTTTAACACCTCTGTTAAGTGGCGCAAAACCAAGAAAAGAGGTCCAGCACAGCGTGGCACTGCTGGTGTGGACCTAAGACTGCACCACTCTGTGCAACAACAAGTAACGTGATATCGAACAAACGGTATGTGTTGTTGACACTTAACGAGAAGATTAATGTAATTCAGGCGAGTGAGAAAGACAAACACTCTGTGCACAAAATTATGTTGCGTTTCAAATGCAGTAAAATAAAAATTTATGCGACTTTAAGAAACAAGGATAAGATTCGGGACAAATGGATGAAAGGGAATGGGCAGATGAAAAGAAAGTAGAAGAAGACTGGCAATGAAGAAATTAACAAAATGGTGTGGGAATGGTTCCTAAGTGCACGGGCAAAAAACTTACCTTTATCTGGACCCATGTTGCAGAGTGAGGCTCTTGAAAATCGCTAAAGAGCTTGGAATTACAGAGTTTAAGGCATTCACAGGATGGTTGGTCAATTTCAAAGCTAGGCACAACATCATATGGAATGAACTGTGGGGAACCTAAGGATGTGAAGGAAAATATAGCAACAGAAAGGAAGACAATACTGTCCAACTTAATTATGAAATATGACCTGAAAGACCCATTCAATGCTGAGGAAACGGGACCATTTTATCACACGCTGCCTTCAAAATTGCTAGCAATCTGAGGTGAAAAGTGCACCGGTGGAGAAATGTCCAAGGAAAGACTCACTGCACTGCTGTGTGGAAACATGTTAGATCAAATGGAGAAGCCACTGGTGATTGGAAAGGTGGCAAAACTGCATTGTTTCAAAGATATAGACATCAGTAACTTCTAGTTACATGATGAAGCAATAAAAAGGTGTGGATGGTAAGTGGTCTTATGGAAGAATGGCTGGGCTCTTTCAGTGCCAAAATGAAAAAAAAAAAAAAAAAAGGAAATTGCCTAGTTCCCCTTTTCCTAGATAACACAACCTGCACCCAAAAGTAGCATAGTCAAACGTGAAATTGGCTTGGTTCTCTCCAGGTTCAACCAGCCTCACACAACCCATGGACCAGGGCATTATTTACACAATCAAGTGTCATTAGAGCGATTACTCATGCAATCTCTTATTCTTAGTGTTGAAGAAGCCAAAAGTGCATCTGCTCTTGCGTGGTCAGTTTCTGTCCTGAATGCAGTAAATGGGTTTCGCTTGGCAGTAAAGAAAATAAAACCCGAAACTGTCACAAAGTGCTTCAACAAAGAGGGGTTTGGGGGCCAAGAACAATACACTTCTGTAGCCACCGAAGTTCAAGCAAATGCAGCAGCAGTTGCTGAAGTAATGAAAATGCGAAACATTTCATGTACTGAAGATGATTACAGTTGAAGAGACGACTTTCTGTCAACTCACTCCACTTTCACTTCAGCAACAGATTTAATAGAAATCTGCAACACAGAGGAGGATGATGATGAAGAAACAAAGTAAGAAGAAGACGAGTAAAATGATTTCCCTAGAAAAATTAATACACCTGAAGAAGCCATTGCATACACAAATGATGTTATGCAATTTGCGGCACACACACATTCTCCCAACTTGTTGGAATTATTGTATGGTGCAAAAAATTTGGAACAGGAAATCAAAACAAGTTTCCCTTGATGATAGCTGGTGGAAGAAGTGAAATGTAAAGCAAATAAACATGGAAATAATATGTATGTACATACAATAATAAATGAATTTAAAGTTCAAGTAAAAATATAGAAATTCCATGTTATTTATCAATTAGTGTAATAGTCCATTGTTCTGTTGTCCAATATACAGTAAATGAACATCTACTGTGCTAGAGTGTAGGTATGTAAATACAGTATATGCATAATTAAAATTTTTTACTGTACTTGACAAATTTTACATTGCCCAGTGAGTTTTGTGTAATCTGGAAACTTGTCCAATCTGGAAAATTATTTTAGTCCCTGTTGATGCTGTTTTGAGCAAGTTTTACTGTATGGCATATCCCTGATGGAATATAAATAATTTAAAAAGTATAGTTAACATTTTGCCAAATAGTTGAGGTCCAGAGTCACAAAAACAAGTCTGCAACATTCTTATATTGAAGTGAATATTTCTTGATTCATATTTGAAGCTACCTTATGATCAAAAGTTCTGTTGCATCATTGTAGATTGTGGGGGATTTTTTAAAGTTTCTTTTTGAGTGCTTGTATTTCATTACTTATTTTCTGTTTTATGTTGGGGGAGCCTTAAAAACTTACAATGAAGTCTGCACAGTATTCTTCTGATCTTTTATGAAGGTCATAGAGGTTCTGAAAATTTGTGCTTTTGCCTTGATTCATGGTTGTGGACGTCCTAATGTGTTTTCTGTTTATGGCTACAAATAACATTTGCTATAATGTGATCAAAAGCAATCTGAGACATAAATCCAACCCAGGCATATTTTTAATGAATCATTATGGTTTATATAAGTGCAAAGTTGACTAATGATGGGAAGTTCCATTCTGGATAAAATATTTGAAACAGACATGTACTTACATGGCTCAGATGGTAGAGATTGTAACAATATGCAAAAAATGGCTTCATATTATTTGGCACAAAGTTTAAACCTCTCAGAATGTTTTATATGGGAATACACATTACAGCAGCTAGGGAGAGTGTTAGTGTGAATTATTGTCATACGACTTTAGCAATTAACATTTATCTCAAAATCATAATTGGTTTCTGTAAACATACCACATAATTTATATAGCATGTGAAGAGGCTGGTTGTATCGTGAAATGTGTGATAGCAACTGGAGCAATTTTTGTAAACTAGCAGTAAAATATTCCAAAGACACTGAAAATTTAACTAAGTGAGCTATGCACTTGCAGTTCAGAAATAACCAATCAAGTGTGAACATGTTATGAGGTATGAGAGGGGGGGAGGGGGAGGGGGATGGGAAGGGGAAGAGGGAGAGGGAGAATGGGGTCATTTAAGCCAAGAAAAGACTGGAACTTTTCTGTGGTGTTAAGTGTGCCTATGCACCATGTATCCATGAGCTTTGAGTTAATGACACCCTGTTCTCCAATTTTTTTATTGTTTCCATCCTCAGATATCCAACATCACGTTGATTATCAGCCGATACACATGTAAAAGATGCCTATATCAAATCTACACCTACCTCTACATCTATAGTCTGCAAACCACTGTGCAGAGCACAGCAGAGGGTATGTCCTATAGTAATACTTATTAGTGTTTCTTCCTGTTCCATTCACATAAGGAGTGCGGGAAGAACAATTGTTCGAATGCCTCTGTGCGAGCAGTAATCATTCTAATCTTATCTTCACAATTCCCTATGTGAGCGATGTGTAGAAGGCGTAGTATATTCCTAGAGTAATCATTTAAGGCCAGTTCATGAAATTTTGTCAACAGACTTTCTCAGGACAGTTTATGTCTAACCTCAACAGTCTTCCAGTTCAGTTCCTTCAGTAGCTCTGTAACACTCTACCACGGATTAAACAAACCTTTGACCATTCGTGCTGTCTTTCTCTGTATACGTTCAATATTCCCTGCTAGTCCTGCCTGGTAGGGCTCCCACCCACTTGAGCAATATTCTAGACCCAGTCGCACGAGTAATTTGTAAGTAGTCTCTGTTGTGACTCGCCGATCATTCAAAGCGCCGCCGCGCAATTACGCGCGTCCTCTACGTGCGGCGCTGTCTGCCAGCCATGCAGCAGCTGCGCCACCTAAGCGGCCAGCCAAGCAGCGGCCGCTAGACTGGGACTCAGTGCTCATTCGAATGCTAACGTGGTGTACACATGTCTTGCTTGTCAACTTAATCTGTGACTTATATGTGTTGTGTCGTTCTGAAATATATTTGTTAAACTTGACGTTATAACAATTGGCACCGAGGTAGTGGATTTTTCCTTTTCACCGTTGACGCACAGGGTTCCATGGCTACTGTCGAGCAACTATTGCAAAATCTCCTTGAACAGCAAACGCTTCTAACAGCGGCGATTCGCGATTTCGTCGCGGTGTCAAATGCGGGGCGTTTCTCGTCGTTGGCTGTTCCTCCTTTTCCTCCTTACGACGAGACGGCGGAAGACTGGTCTGATTATGAAAAACATCTTCGACAGCATTTCTTGGCATTTCATGTCACGGACGAACAACCATGTAAGTCTCTGTTCCTTTCCTGGATTTCACCTCAAATGTATCAGTTGTTGTCGCAATTGGCTCCTTTGAAGGATCCTGCATCTTTGTCCTTTGCTGAAATGTGCTCACTTCTGTCTGTCTATTTTCAAAAGCAAATGCATGTGGTAGCCTCTCGTGTTGCCTTTTATCATTGTCAAAAACAGCCACATCAGTCCTATTGCACTTGGTCTGCTGAACTTCACGGCCTCAGTCGAAAGCGTCAATTTGTTACTGATGTTCACAAAGAATCCTATGCCGATTCCATGGTACGGGATGCTATTATCCAGTCGGCGCTCGACAAAGAAGTTCAGCAATGTGCCCTTCAGTTGGCGAATCCGACTCTAGATGAAGTTCTCTCCATTGGGCAGTCTTTTGAAATTTCTCGCGCCACTGGGGCGCAAATAGAGGCGTGGGGTAATGTCGGGGAAATACAACCTCTGTGCGCTGTTGACGACATGGGCGGAGCATCCCCGCTGGCCGACGTGGCCGCAGTGCGCTCCCGCGCGCAGCCTCGGCCTAGCCGTAAACAACCCGCTAAGAAACTGCAGCAAAACCCCCGGCAACTTCCTCCATGTCCGCGGTGTTTTACGAAACATTCACGCGAGGATTGTCCCCAACGTTGGACTGTGTGTCACAATTGCAAAAAGAAAGGTCATGTGTCTTCCGTTTGCAAATCCAACCGCATACATGATCATGAACATGACGCTGATTCTGATTCTGTATTGTCTGTCAATTGCACTTCTTCCCTTTCAGGGAAGTTATTCCTCACTGTCCAAATCCTTGGTCGAGATGTTTGCATGCAAGTGGATACCGGTTCTGCTGCCACTATAATTAATTCTCAGACGTATCTTCAGTTGGGTTCTCCACTCCTGTCACCTGTCACTCGGCAACTACGGACATACAATAAACAGAAGATTTCTCTCTTGGGACATTTTAATGCTGAGGTATCTTACAAATCCGTCGTTCACACTGTTCCCATATTTGTGGTCGACCAGAACAACGCAGAAAATCTTTTTGGTTTCGATGCCTTTAACGTTTTTGGGTTCTCCATAGATGACTCTGTCAATATTGTCTCTGATGCTATTCCTTATGCTCAACTGGATTCCTTGTCGACGACATTTTCGTCCCTTTTTTCTCTTGGGTTAGGCCGTGCAAACAACTTTGAAGCTCATATCACACTCAAACCCACTGCTCGGCCTAAGTTTTTTTGGGCTCGGCCCATTCCTGTGGCCCTTTGTGACCGGGTAAAATGGGAGTTGGATCGTCTCACTACTTCAGGGGTCTTGCTTCCTGTCACTTCCAGTGAGTGGTCCTCTCCTGTCGTTGTCGTTGCTAAGCCCAATGGTGATATTCATCTCTGTGGCGATTTCAAAGCCACTGTAAATGCTCAATGCCTCATCGACACTTGCCCTATGCCCCGTCCTGAAGAACTGTTCACTAAACTTGCTGTAGGCCAGTATTTTTCTAAAATTGACCTGTCAGAAGCTTATCATCAACTTCCTCTCGACGCTACTTCCCGGCAGTTTCTGGTCCTTAACATGCCTTTCGGCCTCTATCAATACCAACGCTTGCCATTCGGGGTTGCTAGCGCCCCTGCTCTCTTTCAGCGATTCTTGGAACAATTATTGCTCCCAGTCCCTGGGTGTATCAATTACATGGACGACATTGTTGTCACTGGCTCCACCACTGAAGAACATCTTCAAAATCTCCGCACACTTTTTCATGTCTTACAGACTGCCGTTCTTAAGTGTAATCTTCAGAAATCACAATTTTTTCAGGCATCTATCACGTACTTGGGGTTTCAACTCTCTCAGGACGGTATTCGTCGGCTTCAGCAAACTGTCGCTGCGATAGATGCCTTTCCTCACCCTACATCTGTTAAGGAACTGCAGGCCTTCTTGTGGAAAATAGCATACTATCACAAGTTTTTACCGTCTGTGGCTTCGGTGGCTCAGCCGTTGCATCGCCTGTTGCATAAAAACGTGCCTTTTCACCGGTCCGCGTCATGCGATGCGGCTTTCCAGAAATTGAAGACTATGCTGAAACAGGCCCCGTGCCTGGCTACTTATCGACCTGGCCAACATCTTGTTCTTGCCACAGAAGCCTCTCAATACGGGGTCGGTGCAGTCCTTGCGCACTGTTTTTCTGACGGTTTGGAAAAACCCATTGCTTATGTCTCCAAATCGCTCACGGATGCCCAACAAAAGTATTCTCAGATTGAAAAAGAAGCATTGGCCATTATTTATGCTCTTCATAAATTTGGTGTTTTTCTCTATGGCTCAAAATTTCATCTTGTTACGGATCACAAACCACTTGTTTCCTTGTTTCATCCATCAACGTCACTTCCCGACAAGGCTGCACACTGCCTCCAGCAATGGGCTCTTTACTTGTCTTGTTTCAATTATGAGATTCATTTCCGGCCAACAGCTCAACATGCAAATGCTGATGCTCTGTCTTGCCTTCCCATGAGTCCTGATCAGGCATTCGATAGGGACGAACTTTTATGTTTCCACCTGGATGTTGCGGAGCAGCGGGTTGTGGACGGGTTCCCCATCACTGGGGACAGGCTGGCAGCTGCTACGAGTTCTGACCCTACCCTCTCCCAGGTTTTACGCTGTATTCAGAAGGGTCGGCCAGATCGCCCGTCCGCTAAGACTTCTGATCCGTTGCGGAACTACTACGCTTTGCGCTACCGCCTCACGGCTAGGGATGGTGTTATCCTCCTCTCCACTGACAATGCTTCGCCGCGTGTCGTGGTACCTGCATCTTTGCGTGCTTCAGTCTTGCACCTCCTTCATCAACGGCACTGGGGTGTGTCTCGCACGAAATCTCTGGCGCGCCGTCATGTGTACTGGCCTGGCATCGACTCTGAAATAGCACACATGGTCGCTGCCTGTGGCCCTTGTGCTTCACAGGCCGCAGCCCTGAAGTCATCTTTGTCACCTTGGCCTTCGCCTGAGAAGCCCTGGGAGCGCATTCATGCTGACTTTGCGGGACCCTTTTTAGGTACTTATTGGCTCCTCGTAATTGACGCCTACTCTACCTCTCCTTTCATTGTCCGTTCACGTCGCCTACCACCGCGGCAACCACCAGTGCTCTCGCCCGCATTTTTTCTTTGGAAGGCCTCCCCTCTACTCTTGTTACTGATAATGGTCCGCAATTTGCCTCTTCCGAATTTGTGGATTTTTGTGCTCGTCATGGCGTTATGCATGTCACAGCCCCGCCGTTCCATCCACAATCCAACGGTGAGGCTGAACGACTGGTCCGCACATTTAAGGCTCAGATGCGGAAACTTCTGACTTCTTCTGCTGCTGATGATGCGCTTCTCCAGTTTCTGGTGTCTTACCGTTTCACCCCCATGGGCGACCACAGCCCGGCTGAGCTCTTACATGGCCAACAGCCCCGCACGGTACTTCATCTTCTGCGGCCTTCCACCTCACGGCCGCGGGTGCCTTCACTTGGCCAGTTCACCGCCGACGACCTTGTCTGGGTGCGGGGATATGGCAGGCGGCCAAAATGGAGCCCGAGCCGCATCTTACGACACCGTGGCAGAAGCCTGTATGAAATCCAGATGGACACGGGTGTTGCAGTGCGTCATTCAGACCAGCTTCGGCCTCGTGTGCCGGCAACGCCTGTTCCGAATGCCGCTACACCACCTTCGGCTCTACCTGACGTTCGGGATCCTGGCATCTCTCAATACTCACAACACAGCCCTCTCACCGTCATCGCGATGCCAGCACCAGAACGGATGCCACCAGGAGACGTGCTCATGCAGGAACCGGATGATCATCCTCTGTCAGAGCAAATCTACTCGCCTCCTCCTCCAACGGACGCCGACACATCGCCCATGTCTCCTGTCATATCAACTGGACTTGCTGCAATGGGCAGATTGGTGCATGGGGCCCCAGCAGATTCGACCCCTACGTCTCCTGTCATCTCGACCCGTTATCATCGGGGACACTTCCGTCCGTATGGGAAGCCTCCTCCTCGAGACTTTATGGCGAGTCAAAGAACGCCTATGGACGTTAGCCATCCTCAGGACACCTCCATCAAGACCAGTGCAACAATTTCAAAGGGGGGAAAAGTGTTGTGACTCGCCGATCATTCAAAGCGCCGCCGCGCAATTGTGCGCGTCCTCTATGTGCGGCGCTGTCTGCCAGCCATGCAGCAGCTGCACCACCTAAGCGGCCAGCCGAGCAGCAGCCGCTAGACTGGGACTCAGTGCTTATTCGAATGCTAACGTGTACACATGTCTTGCTTGTCAACTTACTCTGTGACTTATATCTGTTGTGTTATTCTGAAATATATTTGTTAAACTAGACGTTATAACAGTCTCCTTTGTAGATTGATTGCTATTCCTCAGTATTCTACCAGTAAGTCTAACACCTGTGTTACCCAAGACTGAACCTATGTGATCATTCTATTTCATATCCCTACAAAGTGTTATGCCACAGTACTTGCATGAATTGGCCAATTACAACAGTGACTCATTGATATTATATCAAACAATGGAAAATCCAGGATAGTAACAATATAAGGAAAAGGAAAGTAGCTACTCACAAAATAGTGGAGATGACAAAAAAGACTGTCATAAAGCTTTCAGCCAGCAAGGCCATCATCAAAAATACTCACACACACACACACACACACACAAATGCGAACAGCGGCACCAGTGTGCGATGGGAGTAGCAACTGGATGGGGGTAAGGAGATGGCTGGGGGGGGGGGGGGGGGGCAAGGAGGAGGGATAGTAGGGTAGGGGGTGGCAGACAAAGACATGCTGCTGGGGAGTGCACAGGGACAAGGTGGAGAGATTGTAGGTCAGGTATGTGCAGTCAGGAGGTTAGATGGATGGAAGGGCAGAGAGAGGAAGGGGGATGGGGGTGGCGGAAAAGGCAGAAGTAAAAGGACTGGGTGTGATGGTGGAATGATTGCTGTGTACTGCTGGAATGGCAACAGGGAAGGGGCTGGATGGGAGAGGACAATGACTGACCAAGGTTGAGGCAGGAGGGTTGCAGGACATAGGATAGGGAAAGTTCTCATTTGCGCAATTCAGAAAATCTGGTGTTAGTGGGAAGGATCCACATGGCGCAGGCTGTGAAGCAGTCACTTCAATGACCCCCTTCCCTGTTCTCATTCCAGCACTACACAATCCTCATTTCCTCCATCGCACCCAGTCCTTTTACTTCTGTCCTGTTTCTCTACACCCCCCCTCCCCCCTCCTCACTCCGTCTAACCTCTTGACTGCACATATGTGCCCTACTCTCACTCCGCCTCATCCCTGTGCATTCTCCAGCAGCACATCACTGTCTGCCACCACTACCTTACTATCCCTCCCCCTTCCTGCCCCAGCCTCCTCCTCACCCCAACCCAGTCACCACTCCCATCATGCACTGGTGCTGCTGCTCGCAGTGTGGCCTCAGTTGCCTGATACTGCAGTCGTGCGCGCGTGTGTGTGCGTGTGTGTGTGTGTGTCCGTGTGTGTGTGTGTGTGTGTGTGTGTACTCTGGCTTAAGAAAAAATTATTTTTAAATCTTCTACTGTGATTGTGCAAATTACAGTTCAGTTTTAACTTTTTCTTAAGGAATAAATATCACCAAGAAGCGAACATACAAACAACTAAGTAAAAATTTCAATATGCCTCTGCACAACATTCCATTATGTACTTTATGTAAGTTTCAATCTGCCTTTTAAAAATGAAAAATATCATGTATATCTATGTTACAATATTTCAGTATCTAGCTTTTCCCTCACCTTGTGTTGAAATGAATGCATTTTTCTGTTTATACCCATCAACAAAATTTGCATTTATATAATCACTGGAGGCTTCACCATCTATCTGGGAAAGCAAAACTCTACTGTGATCATAGCACAGAACATCTGTGTATCGATTCTTTGGTGCATTTGCAGGTTGCCTGTGAACAGAAAACAAAGTGGTTATGAAAGATCTATAAAAGTAATTTATTCAATGACTCATTTAGTTTATATCAAATGAAAAATTTACAAGGAAACTACTAATAACTTTCCTCCAATGTCTGCACAAAATTGCAATACCTTCATCCTGTGGTTCTCCTTTTCAACAATACTGATATCATGCACTATCCTACTCTCAGTAGATCAGGTATATTTGTTGTTGCCTTTACATCAAACATATTTCTATCATGAGTGGGGTTCCAAACTTTAAGAAAAAAGCTTTAGTAATGTTTCACAGGATATCTTGAAAGATCCACACTTAAAAAACTGGAATTATCCCAGTTGTCTGCTGGATAATTAAAGTCTTCTCTGATGTGGATCAGTATGATTAGAAAACATACATACACCTGAACTCAGGTTTTCTCCGGAGATTTTGGTTACATCTAGGGTGAGCCTAGTGGTTGACAGAAAGATCTAATTACATGTTTGTACCCACCATTGACACTGAGTCTTGCTCAAACAATTTCACATGCAGCTTTGGTTTCTGTCGTGGTGGATTTGAGCTTCTTGTCTCCTAAGACAAATACACCACCTACTTTTCCCATTTGCCCATCATTACAATATATACTTAGAGATACCCCAAACACTGTCACTTTTGAGTTTTAGCCAGCTCTCTGTACCAAGTATTACATAAGTTCCAATGCTTTTTAGAAGTGCTACAGCCTTTAATGTGTAGCACACCCTCGATCCCTTTAGGGGCACACTACAGATCTCAAACCTACACTAGAATTCACAGCACAGCTTCTCGCAGAACATTCAGAGTCCTTACATTTGCATTTACATTTACTTCTATACTCTACAAGTAACCTTATGATGTGTGCAGAAGGCACCCTGGTGCCACAATAACTTCCCCCTTCTCTGTTCCATGTGTAAATGATGCATGAGATGAGAACCTCTGTCATGTTCACTAATGTCGCTTTTGAAGTAATTCTAGAAACTGGAGCAGAAGGCAGCACCAGTTCAAGAAATACGTCGCGAAAGACTTCGTAGCCATGCATGAGATGAGTGTTTGTGAGAGGGAGGAAGTAGTATGTTGCCCAACTCTTCTTCAAATGTATACACTCTTAATTTCAACAGTAACATTCCCTAGGATACACAATGTGTCCTCTTGTACCAGCTTCCCCTGGAATTTGTTGAGTATCTTTGTAATGCTCTCGCATTTACTTAATTATACCATAACAAGACACAATACTCTTCATTGGATCTTCTCTGTCTTTTCTCTTAATCCTTTTTGGTAAAACCAAGTGACATGGCACAGTGGTTAAAAAACTGAACTCACATTCAGGAAGAAGATGGTTCAAATCTCCACCTGGCCATCCAGATTTAGGTTTTCTGTGATTTCCTTAAACTGCTTAAGGGAAATGCAGGATAGTTCCTCTGAAAGGGCATAGTCGATTTCCTTCACCAGCCTGCCCTAATTTGAGCTTCTGCTCCATCTTTAATGCTCTGGAGATTGGCCAATTAGAAGAGAATTAAGTCTGGGAAACTGGCCATTTACACCATTATTGAAAGCATTACTGGCAATATATTTTCTAGAACAACACATACTACAAATGGACCAAGCCTCTAGATTTGTTTTTCATATTTACTTTAGTTCTTTGATAGAATACAAATTTTAAAATAACAAGTGTAACTATCCTTCCAAGAAAAAAGTGCGGTGTGAGTTATTGAGCAATTTCTTCCTCTTGAGGTTCCAAAATTTTTTGATGCAACAAATGAGATGTATTTGTAGCAAATTACAGAAAACTGAGAAACCTAATCAGTATATGCATGAAATGATTTCAATGGGATCATATTGGTTCAGCCATTCCTGACAGCAGCTGTCATGTCCACTAATGTCGCTTTTGAAGTAATTCTAGAAATTGGAGCAGAAGGCAGCACCAGTTCAAATGGTTCAAATGGCTCTGAGCACTATGGGACTTAACTTCTGAGGTCATCAGATGCCTAGAACTTAGAACTAATTAAACCTAACTAACCTAAGGACACCACACACATCCATGCCCGAGGCAGGATTCGAACCTGTGACCGTAGTGGTCACGCAGTTCCAGACTGTGCAGCACCAGTCAAGGGACAGGTAGCGAGATGTCCGTACTTTGTTCTCATATGAAATGAGTTAAGTTTTTGAGTGACAGATGGCTTGTGTGTTCAGAAAATCACAGTCCGACCTATTTCACACAAGGTTTTTTTAACATGAGGTTGTGGGATGGAATAATGATAATATTATGAAAATAAACGACTGCTACTCACTATATGAGGACTGTTAAATAGTTCCAGAACTTTCTCCACAAAATTTTCTGTGCTTATCTTTTACTTATTGTGCATGGTATCCTTCGATATATTCTCTTTCACAATTGATACATCATCCCCAAAGCCGTTTCCACTTCCGGAAGCAGTATTGGTACACCTCTTGCTGGATCACACAAAAAACAATCTGGGAATTTACTTTTATCTTGTCTATCACTGGAAATCTTTGTCCTTTCAACAGAGTTTTCAACTTTGGAAATTAAAAAAAAGTCCACAGGGGCCAGTCTGAAGAGTACGAAGGATGTGGCAGCAAGGTGATTTCATTTTTTGTGCAGTAGTCAAGCACCATCTGGGATGAATGTGCAGGTGTGTTATCGTGATGCAAGAGCCATGAATTGTCTCGCCATATTTCAGGCCATTTCCTTCTCACATTTTCTCACAGCACCACTGATTAACAGTTTGTCCCTGTGGTACGAATTCATAATGAAAACTATCAGCATGGCTATGGCTTTGGCATTTGGCTGCCGTGACAAGCTTTTTTTGATCTTTGAGAACCTCTCCTGACCCATAGTGAAGATTGAACCACGGTTACAACTTCATAAGTGTAGACCCATGTCTTATCACCAGTTATGATTCTCTTAAGTAAAATCTCATTCTCATTTGCACGATACAAAAGCTCTTCACAGATTGTGGTGCAAAAGTGTTACTTGTCTTTACTCATGAGCCGTGGAAAAACTTGGCAGCAACACGGTGCATTTCAAGATACAGCGCTAGGATTTCATGACATGATCCAACTGAAATGTTACATTCTTCTGCAATCTCTCAGGCAGTCAATCTTCGATTGGCATTCAAAATTTTGTTGATGTTCCTGACATGAGCATCATTGGTAGACATCGCAGGACATTCTGAAGGAGGGTCATCTCCAACTTCAGTCCTGCCATTTTTAAACTATATGAACCATTCGATGAAGCACTTATTTGGTGTGTCTCTGTAAAGGTCTTCTTGAGTTTCATGCAGAATTTAATGCAGATGCATTGCTGCTCTAACTCTGCAGCTCTCTCACACACACATGACCACTGCCTCGGGCTGTCGGGGCCAGACTGCGAGCAACAGTGCATGATGCAAGAAGCAATCTCAGTGGTGGGGGTAGCTGGGGCAGGGAGGCGGAGGGAGAGCTGGGTACAGATGAGGGATTGTGTAGTACTGTTTGTGGGAGCATACTGGGACAAGCTGGAGAGGGTAGGGTAGCTAGATGAAGTCGGGAGGCTAGATGGCAGTGAAAAAAAGGAAGTAAAAATACTGTGGGTGCACTTATGGAATAGAAGGCTGTGGGGTAGGAACAGGGAAGAGGATAGGTGGGTGAAGAACAATGACTAAAGAAGGTTGATGTCAGGAATATTATGGGAATGTAGGATATACTCCATGGAGATTTCTCACCTATGCAGTTCAAGAAAAGCTGGTGTTGGTAGGGAGGATCCAGATGGCAAAGGCTGTGAAATAGTCATTAAAATGCAGCCTATGCCAGCTGGATCCTTCCTACCAACACCAGCTTTTCTGAACCTCTCTCCACCTCATCCCTGTATGCTCACACAAACAGCACTACACTATAACCAGCTCTACTTCACCCTCCTCACCCCAGCTATCCCAACAAAACAGACTGCAGCATTTCTGTGTGTGTGTGTGTGTGTGTGTGTGTAGTCTATTTTGGATGAAAGCTTACATGTTTAGTAGTCTTTTGGTTGTGCGTATCTCCAACTCATCATCTCCGCTATATGGTGAGTAGGAATATTTCCTTTTCTAAACAATTATTTAAGATTCTTTGAATGAATCTCAGCCTTACCTCTGCTTCTCCTATGATTTGTTTATGTGGTCATTCCACTTTAGGGCACTCCTAGGTATTTAATGATTGTTGCTGTTTCCAATGAGTTTTCACCAATAGCATAATAAAATCTAATGGATCTCTTAGCCTAATTATATGAATGTATTATGTTTATCTATGTTCATAGTGAACTGTCAATCCCTACGCCAGTATTCAACCTTCTACAGGCCTTCTGATGTTGGCAATCTTTCTACAGGCAGTAGTTTTGTCTGCAAAAAGCCTCACTAGAGCTCCTGACATTATCTGCTACATCATTTATATATCTTGAGAACAATAATGGCCATAGAACACTCCCTGGGATACTCCAGAAATTACCTCCACATCTGTCGATCATGTTCCATTAAGAGTTAACATATCAAGTTCTGTCTGTTAGGAAAGTCCTGAAGCCATGCACTAAGCTCATATTTTATTTACTAAATGACAGTATGGGACTGCATCAAGTGCTTCCTGGAAGCCAAGCAACACAGCATCAACTTGGACATCTTTGTGTACAATGCAATGGATTTCATGCACAAACAGAGTGAGCTGTATTTCACAAGATCTCTGTTTGCACAAACGATGTTAGTTTCTATAGAGGAAGTTTTTGTCATAGTGTGTGAACACAGAACATGTCCCATTATCCTACAACAGATTGATGTGTGCAATAAAGGCCTACAGTTATGTCCACCCATCTCACAGGTATCTCAACCCGTCCTGATGCCTTTTCTTTACTTCGCAATTTTAGTTGATTTTCTATTCTGTAATCAGTTCTCCCAATATCTGCCATTTTGGCATTCATGTGATGATAGGAAAGAGGAACTGTATTATGAGATTCCATGTTAAATCAATTGAATTCTGGATTCAGTATTTCAGCCTTATTTTGGTCATATTCCATTTTGGTGTCATTATAGTCACTGCACCACTGAACAGCTGATTACCGACTTTACATGGGACTGAAACTTCTTAAGAGTTTTGGGGAGATCAGTTGGCAAAATTTTACCTTCAAATTCATTGAACACTTGTCACACTGCTCTCCTTATGCTCATTTTGGTTTTGTTCAGCTTCTGTTTGTCACCTAGTTTTTGACTTCACTTAAATCTGTGATGTAGCTGTTTTTGTTCTGGTAGTAACTTTCCAAGATAATTATAATACTAAAATGAGTCTTACCCATCACTTACAACCTTGGTCTTATCCATATCTCACAACCTTGCATGGCACATACTAGTCTATGGCATATTGTAGTATGCTACTGAATTTCATATATTCTTGCTCCACATCTTCATCCTCTGACCTGAGAATTTGATGTTGACTTCTCAGATATTGAAGTTGCAATTTGTTTCCTATCACACTTGCTAAGCATGATCACTAATGCTCTCCTGTACATTAACTGACTCAAAACACTCTCTTAGTTACTAAGGAATTTGAGACATAACCACCATGAGTCATCTCTCTTCTACCTCTTCAAAGTAATTTTCAGATATGACATTCAAAACAATCTCTCACAAATCCCTGCCACTGGCACCTGTTTTAATCATGTGACTTTCCCATTTTAAAGATGGCAACTGAAGTCTCCCAATATCTCTCCAGTTTCGGAGAGCCTCTGCAATACTCAAAATTTGAGAAGGGGAAAATGGGGCTGAAGATGTGAACTGAAATTTGTGTCAGGGAGGCCACTGGACTTAGTCTGTGCAGATGTGGTAGCCACTAAGCTATAGTGGTGCAGTGGTTAGTGCATCTGCCTAGTAAGTAGGAGACCAAGATACAAGTCACAGCAGTGGCACAATTTTAATTCATTTGTTTGAGCTTCTATCCTTATCACAGAATAAAAAATAACATCAGATACCTTTTGAACAGCCCTCATACTACTACTACTACTACTACTACTACTACTACTACCAACACCATTCCAAATTTTAAAAAAAATCAAAAATGAGGTTATCAAATCATACCTTGCATGGTTGAAGGAACCTTCAGGCATTCTGGACCGAATTTCTGTGTAGTCCTGAATGAGGCCAAGGCGACCCTTTGTCCTAACCATTTCTACAAACTGCTCCAGAGTTGTGCCCTGGCTGATATCACAGTGCAAGCTGTCATCATCAGAGAATCCACTGCTTGCAGAGGACGGAGGAGGGGCGGGTGAGGAAGCACCTGCATCAAATGCAAGTGAACATGAATAAACATTAATCTGAAACCAATCCAAGTGAAGAAATTTTTCTGCATGTACAATATTAAGAAAAAAATTAACTTTTTCATTAAAAGCTTTATAATATGTATCAGTATTACAATATCACTCAATAAATATTAGTCATGATTTATATCATAAATATAATTACACTGATGGAAGTAGAAAGTATTACACTAAGAAGCACCAGTTTGATCTTTATGAAACTTTGTTAAGATGTTCATTTAAGTCATGATTCCATTCTGAACAGATGTCTGTCATCTACATCAGTATGACATGCACTACAGGCAGCAATATACTCCTGTAATCATTCTGGCATGAACACAAAGTCTCCAAATGTCATCTCAAAGAATTTCTTGCCCTGCTTGAAACAAATGCTATATCATCTCATGAGGATTGTTGACTGGAGGCTGCTATGAAAGTATACGTCTTCCCACCACATCCCAGACGTGCTCTATAGGTGTCGGATGGGCCTTCAAGTATCTGTACATTCATTATGGCACGTGTGGTATGAGTTACAATGTATAGGCTTGCATTATCTTGTAGCACGCTATTTGATACCCTGATCACGAAGGGTATAATGACAGTTTATCATTCTTGCTAGATACTGGTGAGCATTCAGCCTTCCTTCAGTTACCAAATTAATTCTGTTCTTGTATTCAGTAACTCTAGAAATAGTACAAGGCTACTAATTCTTCAGAACAAAATCATTAGAAACATGTGTGCTGCCCACAAAAATGAGTCATGTCACCCATTATTCAAGAAATTTAAAGTACTAACAATTACTTCATTTTACATTTTTCAAATTTCTATTTTTGTATATAATAATCAACATAATCTTGAAAAGTTCCATTTTAAGCATAGCTACGGTACTCGCCACAAGGAAAACTTCAAATTTCCTTCACATCACTTAAAGCTTTATGCTCAGATACCACTGTACATGGGGCTAAAAATATATAACAGATTAAAAGGATGAAACATATTAACAATGGACCTTGATTTGCTGAAAAGTTTACTCCAAAATATTTTAATAGAGAAATGTTACTAAACCATTGCAGAATTCATGAAAGACAGTATAACACTTAGAACAGTAAAAATCTATAGCTAATATTTCTGTGTTGTCAACAAAGGAAATAGGTAAACTGTTAATTTATAGTAAATATTGTTGTGTTGTATTTATTGGCATTATTCTTAAAATAGTGTAAAAAGAATTTCTGTAAATCATTACACATTATATTTTTGCTAAACTTGATGTGCCTCCTGTACAACAGATCATATGATCTGTACAATGTATGTAACGAGACTAATAAATAATATTTTACATTTTACAGCTTCCCAGACTATGATTCCTGAGTAGGGGAAGTATGTGTCTCAAGAACTGCTGCTTCCACTTAACACCACAGAATGCCACTCAACTGCCCAGTTGTTTCTGGCTCTACCACGTGCATCTCTACTTTCTATGGGATAATGTCAGTGGTAAACTTTTACATCCACATCTGAATCTGTACTCTACAACTACAATGAAGTGTGCAGCAGTGGGTACTTCCTGTTATACTAATTATTAGAGCTTCTTCCTGTTCCATTTTTGTATGGTGCACAGGAAGAATGACTGTTTAAATGCTCCTGTGCACACTGGAATTGAGCTCATTTTGTCCTCATGATCCTTACATAAGCAATACATAGGAGATTGTAGTATATTCCTAGAATCATCACTTAAAGTCAGTTCTTGAAACTTCGTAAGCAGGCTTTCTTGGGGTAGTTTGCATCTGTGCAGGTCTCTGAAAGTTCAGTTTCTTTAGCATGTCTGTGACACACTTCCACATGTCAAACAAACATGTGACAAAAAGTGATGCTCTTCTCCATATACACTGAGTGTTCCCTGTTAGTTCTATTTGGTATGAGTCCCACACACTTGATCAGTATTCTAGGAAGAGTTGCATGAGTGATTTCTAAGCAATCTCCTTTGAATATGTTTGCATTTTTCTAATATTTACCAGTAAAGTGAAGTCTGGCAACTACTTTACCAGTGACTAAGCGTATATATAATCATTTCATTTCATATGCCTATGCAGTTTTGTAAGCAGATATTTGTACAATCTGAGTGACTCCAACAGATATTCCACTCAAAGGTTACTATGTTTTTATCATTTTGTGAATGGACAATTTTACATTTTTGAACATTTAAAGTAAGTTGCCAATCTCTGCACCACTTTGAAATCTTATCAAGATCTGAGTGAATTTCTGTGCAGTTTTTTCAGACAGTACTTCATTACAGATAACTACACCATTTGCAAAAAGTCTGAGGCTTCTATTAATATTGTTTGCAAGGTCATTAATACGCAACATGAACAGTAAGGGTCCCAAAACATTTCTCTGGTGCACAGTCATTTCTAGATCTGTCCCTAACTCCCTATCCAAGATAACATGCTGCATTATCCCTACCAAAAATCCTCAGTCCTCTCAAAAATTTCACTTGCTGCTACATATGAGAATAATTCTCATAATAAGTATAGATGTCGTAATAAGCCAAAACATTTGCAGAAATTGAGAAGTACTGCGTTTACATAACTGCCTTGATACATACATTTAAGGATGTTGTGTGAGAAAAGTGTAAGTTGGGGTTTCACATCCACAGTGCCTGGCATGGAGGAAGTCATTCTGTTCAAGATCTCAACCAAGCTTTCAGTAATTTATTTCTAGTGGGTCATGATATCACTCTGCCTGTAACTTCTGTCCTGATTTCAGCTGTTGTCTCCTGACTGTTCCTCAGAGTCCACATTATCACCACTCATATTGCAGTCATTGCACAACAGCCAACCGTCCATGTGACCTGTTCATATGAGGCTCCCATCTACCTCACACAAATCATTCAATCTTTCTCAAAGTACAAAAGATGGCGATAAGCGCATGTACATGATGGACAGTGTAAATCTATTACATTGGTGCACAAGTTTGTATCATTTTTCAATAACTTTAATAAACACAACAGATATACATAACAGAGGCTTTAGCCATCAATAACATATTCTCATTCATTATTTACAACGGATTACTACCAATTCTGGGGTAACTTTTTGATTCTGCACCTACAGAAATCATGTGATCTTGAGACAAAAAAATTTATCAAGCCATGTTTGGAGTGCATTTTCACGCAGAACGGAAGTTCCTTGAAGGTTATTCCATAGAGAGCAGAAAATGTAAAATCTGAGGCCATGAAATCAGGTGAATAAGGTGGGTGCAGAATGACTCCTGTATAGTGTTTTTTGTCAGTGTAACAGAATGCAGGTGGGTGTCATTGTGGAGTAGCATCACTTCAGGCAGCCTTCCTGGTCATTATTATTGGACTGCATCTGCAAGATATCTCAGTTGTTGACAATAATTATCAACAGCAATGGTTACACTTTGGGAAAGCAATTCTTAGTACACCACAATGTCGCTGTTCCACCAGATGCACATCACTATCTTTTGTGGATCCATGCAGGTCTTTGTACAGGGAACTGCTGTTTTGTTTGGGCTCCACAATTATTTTTTCCATTGTGTTAACATGAAGACACCATTCTCACCACCAGTTATGATACAGGATAGGAACGTTCAATGTTGTTCATGAGCCAACTCACGGTGATCAAGCAGAGATGCACATATGGTCAGCTGCTAATGTTTGTGATTTTAGCGAAAAGCATGCAGTGCCCATACAAACAATTTTTGAACCTTCCCCATTGCATGCAAATGTCACATGATGGTGGAATGATGACAGTTCATCACATTTGCCAGTTCTCAAGTACAATGACATGGATCATTATTGAGTAATGCATTTAAACGATCTTCAAGCCCCAAAAGACTTCCTGAATGTGGACAGTCACTAATACCAAAATGATCCTCCTTACAATGACAAAACCACTGTCTTGCTGTGCTCTGTCTAATGGCATTATTGCCATACAACATACAAATGATTCTGGCTGCCTCTGCTGCTGTCACCCCTCCATAGATTCTCCATTTGGCACTCCATTTTCTGGCAAAAACAGCTACACTCACTATCTCCACATGACTAAATGACAACATGTGAACTCATATAGCAACAGTCAACTACAAGTAAAAAATGACAGTCAATAAATAAATCATAGCAACTGGAATACCAACACAAATAACAGAAACACTATGAACTTATGCACCAACCTAATGATAGAGCGTAAATCCGACATCATATTTATGAGTGTTACTGTTGTTTTCAAGCTGTGAGTGATTATTGACAACAAATTTCATAAGGGAATAAGTTCACTGTGGAGCTGTTTGTCAGTATTCCCAGTGTTATAACTTCAATCTGAACAAATATATTTCAAGGAAGACGCAATACATGAAAGTCACAGATCAAGTAAACAGAGTAAGATGTGTGTACACTTTAACAGTCAAATCATAACTGAGTCCAAGTCTAGCAGCCACTGGCTGGCTGCACGGCTGGCAGACCGTGCCGCATGTAGAGGATGCGCGTAACTGCATGGCGGCACTTTAAAAGATTGGCGAGTCACAACACTTTTCCCCCTTTGAATTTTTTGTACAGGTCTTGATGGAGGTGGCCTGTAGATTGCTAACGTCCATAGGTGTTGTTTGACTGGCCGTAAAGTCTCGAGGAGGAGGCTTCCCGTACGGATGGAAGTGTCTCCGATGATAACGGGTTGAGATGACAGGAGACGTGGGGCTCGTATCTGCTGGGGCCCCATGCACCAATCTGCCCCTTGCGGCAAGTCCAGTTGTTATAACAGAAGACATGGGGGATGTGTCCATGTCCGTAGGAGAAGGAGGTGAGTAGAGTTGCTCCGACAAATGATGGTCATCTGGTTCCTGCATGGGCACGTCTCCTGGTGGTGTCAGTTCTTGTGCTGGCACCGATATGATGATGAGAGGACTGCGTTGTGAGTAATGAGAGATTCCAGTATCCCGAGCGTCAGGTAGAGCCGAAGGTGGTGTAGTGGCATCCAGAACAGGCGTTGCCGGCACACGAGGCCAAAGCTGGTCCGAGTGACGCACTGCAACACCCGTGTCCGTCTGGATTTCATACAGGCGTTGGCCACGGTGTCGTAAGATGCGGCAGGGACTCCATTTTGGCTGCCTGCCATGTCCCCGTACCCATACAAGGTCATCGGCGGTGAACCGGCCAAGCGAAGGCACCCGTGGCCATGAGGTGGATTCCGCAGAAGATGAAGTAGCGTGCGGGGCTGTCGGTTATGTAAGAGCTCAGCCGGGCTGTGGTTGCCCATGGGGGTGAAACGGTAAGAAGCCAGAAATTGGAGAAGCGTATCATCATCAGCAGAAGAAGAAGTCAGGAGTTTCCTCATCTGAACCTTAAATGTGCGGACCAGTCGTTCAGCCTCACTGTTTGACTGTGGATGGAACTGAGGGGCCGTGACATGCACGACGTCGTGACGGGCACAAAAATCCGCAAAATCGGAAGAGGCAAATTGTGGACCATTATCAGTAACAAGAGTAGAGGGAAGGCCTTCCAAAGAGAAAATGCAAGCTAGAGTATTGGGGGTTGCCGCGGTGGTAGGCGACGTGCAACGGACACTGCAGGCAGCGACCATGTGTGCGATTTCAGAGTCGATGCTGGGCCAGTATACATGACAGCGTGCCAGAGATTTTGTGCGAGAGACACCCCAGTGCCCTTAGTGAAGAAGGTGCAAGACCGAAGCATGCAAAGATGCAGGTACCACAACACGCGGCGAAGCATTGTCAGTGGAAAGGAGGATAACACCATCCCTAGCCGTGAGGCGGTAACGCAAAGCGTAGTAGTTCCGCAACGGATCAGAAGTCTTAGCAGATGGATAATCTGGACAACCCTTCTGAATACAGCGTAAAACCCGGGAGAGGGTAGGGTCAGAACCCGTAGCAGCCGCAAGTCGGTCCCCGGTGATGGGGAACCCATCCACAACCCGCTGCTCGGCAACATCCATGTGGAAACTCAAAAGTTCGTCCCTATCGAGTGCCAGATCAGGACCCATGGGAAGGCAAGGCAGTGCATCAGCATTTGCATGTTGAGCCGTCGGCCGGAAATGAATCTCATAATTGAAACAAGTCAAGTAAAGAGCCCAACACTGGAGGCGGTGTGCAGCCTTGTTGGGAAGTGATGTTGATGGATGAAACAAGGAAACAATTGGTTTGTGATCTGTAACAAGATGAAATTTGGATCCATAGAGAAAAACACCAAACTTATGAAGAGCATAAATAATGGCCAAAGCTTCTTTTTCAATTTGAGAATACTTTTGTTGGGCATCTCTCCACAGCAAAGAACCTTTTAGGTTGGGGGGGGGGGGGGGTGGAGGAGGATGGAGAGGGAGCAGTTAAGGATGAAAAGTTAGATAAAAGACCAAATAAAACTAGACCAAGAAAAAGTATAGGAGAAAGTTCTGCGTGAAATAAAAAAGAATAAATATTTTAAAATTGTGAGTTTTAAAATAGTTTAAATAACCTTTTACATTAAAATAAGGGAAACAATTACTTTCAAGCTTTAAGGCCCAAATAAATGAAGGAAGCAACAGAAAGAAGATAATCATTTGCAAAGGAAAATACAAACTGCTATGGACGGAAAGCTTTTATGAAGCTGGGAGAAACCTTTGTTATAAGGAGGCACAAAGTCCCATCAAGATGTTTACCTTATCATTTTTTGTTTCATTTTAGGGTGCAAAAACAACTGAGGTCATACACACCCATGTCCTAACCTTAGAATACTAATACAAAAATGATGTTAAAAGCGACTACACCTTAAGGAAGGAAAGAGAGCTAAGAACAAGGACTTCCCCTTGGAGAAAGGGCCACAAAATACACTGTAGATATAACAGAGGTCCCAAACTAAAGATTAAATGCCCTTTGCTATATTGTTATGACAGATAAAGAGACAGCAAACAGACACTACAACGTAAGTGGTTAAAAAAGTGCATTCGATCAGGAAATGGCAAATTTTCATAGGATGATGACAATAAGCGCACTGTGGTGGCAGATCACCACCTAACAAATGACAATGGCTAAAATGGCAGTGCCCAATTCGCAGCCTAACTAAAATGACCCCCTCATGGCGAGAGGACTGAGAGGAGGTTGGCCATGTCACTGGAGGAGGTTTAATTCCTTGGAGCTTGTTCCCATGAAGATAAGACCAGTGGTGACCCCAAAGTACACCACCTGCTGCCAGGCAGCAACACGGAGATTATCGGCAGGAATGGAAGAGAGATCATCGGAAGGAATGGAAGAGCTAGCAGGCCGAGGTAGGTGGACTGCAGCCTTGGCAGCAGTGTCAGCAGCCTTGTTTCCAGTCAGACCTATGTGACCATTAACCCACATAAACATCACAGCAGCTCCCTAAAGAGCGAGCAAGTGGAAGCTTTCTTGGACCTGTTGCACCAAAGGATGGACTGTGTATTGCACACATGGGTTCTGAACGAAATTGAGAGAATTAGAGCACATGACACAATTAAAAAGCCTATGTCACCAGATATACTGCATGGTCCGACAGAGGATGATGAGCTCTGCTTTAAATATTGAGCAGTGTTCTGGAAGCTTATACTGAAAATCATTGGTGCCAATGACAAAGGCACACCTGACACCGCTGTCAGTCTTTGAGGTACTATCAATAAGTTCTGTGCGAAGGTCAAGAAACTTACAGCAATAGATCGAATACAGAGTAGTTTCCTTATGAAGTGAATGAAGTCCAAGATGAACATGGGTCTCCACATGAAGCCAAGGTGGTGGAGGGGTCATACCCACTGGGAATGTGGTAGGGTAGCATGAAGTTAAGCTACCACAGCAATAGCCAGAAGTGAACTCTGGGAGGTAGCAAAGAAGGATGTCCCCCATAATGCCAATCAAGGAAGTCATCGAAGGAGGAGGCATAGGATGGGTGGCTGGGCAAGGCAGACAAATGGCATGCATACCTGCTGAGGAGATGCTGTCGGTCTGACAGCGGTACTTTGGCAGCTTCTGCATAGAGACTTTCATTCAGGCTAGTGTAAAAGGGACCAGTGACCAAATAGATTCCATGATGGTGGATTGCATTAAGACCACATAAGGTGGACGGACATGCAGATGCATAAATGAAATACTCATAATCTAATTTCAAATGGACAAGGGATCAGTACAAACAGAGGAGGGTGGCCTGATCTGCTCCTCATGAAGCACCACTTCAGATACGTAGGACACTGAGGGACTGGGTACAATAGATGGCCAGGTAAGACTCTTGGGAGGACAAAGATAGTTTTCTATTAAGCATGAGCCCCAGGAATTCTGTAGTTTCAACAAATGGAAGAGCAACAGGCCCATGATGTAAAGATAGTGGAAGGAAGCCATAGTGCCACCAGAAATTCATACAATCAGTTTTGTCAGTTGAAAAGCAACAGCCACTGTCAATGTTTCACAAATAAAGATTATTGGGACATTGCTGAAGACTCTGCTCAAGGAGACATGTCTGTGGAGAACTGCAATAGATAGCAAATCTGTCAACAAAAAGGGAACCAGAGATGCCAGACAGGAGGCAGGCTATAATAGGGTTAATGTTATAGCAAAGAGGGCAACACTCAGGCTAGTGATGCGACAGACCTTTGTTTCTGCTTCCGCAAATTCGGAATTTGTGCACATTTTTTCACATCCACTTTCACATCTTTATGTTGAAAGTTTATCGAAAAATTCAGCAATGGTGAGATTTTTGATGCGGCTGCTATGCACATGGGAGTTCATTGGGTGGAGTCTGTAGCAAGCTGATATGTGCCCATAGCAATTGTTGTGTTTATTGGATTATTATATACTGTCTCCGTTCATCGCCATCAAAGTGTAGTGTTTTCTCACTAGTCAGTTACTTTGTTTGCTGTATAGTATCGCTATATTGTACAGTGTTTTTTATTCAATGCTTTTGTAGTGTAACATTAGCTAAGAGTGCAATAATGAAAGTAAAAATAAGTCTTATTTGGAACTATTTCACTGAGGTTGATGATTTGACTGCCAAATGCAAAATTTGTGACAAAGTAAATTTGCAAAAAAAGGTGCATGACCACCACATGGAAGAGTCATCTGAAATCATGGCATGTTGAGAAATTTGCAGAGTTTGGGAAGTTATATGAAACAATCAGTGGAGGCAAGGAAACAAAAGGATAGTCAATATTTATAAAATACTGTAGTCGAAAAATGTTTCTAAGAATTTTATCTTCCTATTACCTATAGAAGAGTGATGGTACTCACGTAACTGTTTATGTTTAGAACCAATACCAATCACGTTGCATTTACTAATTAGAATGACAATTTATTTATTGCATTTCATTATCCGTAAAGCATACCAAGTGTCAGCAACTTCTTTACCATCATCAGTTCTAAAGTAAACACTAATGATGGTAAAGAAGTTACCAAAACCTAGTACACAGAATGAAGAATAAAATCCAATATTTATAAGTTAATGTCCTACTGAGAAACTGCAGCATGACTTATAAACTGGTTCAGAAACATTTCTTTTACAACTGTCGCTTTAGCTGGGCATGCTGCGAATTATTGACATGCCTTACTTAACAACTTTGAATTTTATTTTTGCATTGCTTGTTATGTATTTAATTTCTTGGGATGTTGTACTATTTTTATTGTGTTGTCATTATAGCTTTATTTTACTCTAACCAAGTATGCTAAACAACAATTTACATTTAAACAGAATCTGCAAGTAACTGATTGTTGTGATTCCTCACACCGAAAGTCTCAAAAAATGGATTGAATGATTGCTGAAATGATTGCCATCCAGAACTTATCATTTAATTTTGTCGAGGGCTCTGGCTTTCACAGAGTAGTGAATGCTGTTCTCCCAAAGTATAAGATGAAAGGTCCTGATTTTTTTTGCTTCATGTTTGTGTGATAACTTTACATTAAGCTGGGAAGAAAAATAAAAAAAAATACTTGAAGAATTTGAAAAAATTATGTTTCACAACTAACATATGGTCTCATCTACATTCTGGGACTTCATTACTTAGTTTGACTTCTCGTGGCATTTCGAAGGATTTTCACAAGATGTCTATAATTTTGAAATGTGAAGTTATGACTGGGTGTCATACAGATGACATAACATCAACAAAATTTGAAATGATATTCCAAGAATGGGGCATAAATCACCAAGCAGTGCTTTGTAATGTTCATATTCATGGATGTAACATGATTAAGGCATTGCAGTTGTCTGGCTTTGATGGTGTGAATTGTGCAATACATCAGATACAATTTTGTATTTGAGCTGCTGTGGAATCACAGGAGTGGCTCCTATAACTTACTGGAAAAAAAGGGGGGGGGGGGAGGGGGGCATCCATTTGAATCATTCCTTGGTCACACCAACCAAGCTGCCAAAGCTTCACTGGGAACCTGCTTTATCTGTCATTCAGCATTGCCCAATATGGTGAAAATTGTTAAATATACATAAATTAATTTAATTTTATGGTATATCTTTAGTGTAAGTATTGAGTGTTTTGTTTTTACAAAAATCCTATCTGTTAATTTAATTTCTTCTATTTCCAGCTGGAATAACATGTTCTATATTATGGAAAGATTTTCAAAGCTCAAGGATTCATAATTCTGTACTTAAATTCAAACCCAACACAGTGATTTGCACTGAAGACTGGATAAATGTTCAAAAATTTGTAGAAGCAGTGAAACCTTTTGATGAACTTACTGGAAACTTAAGCAGTTCTCAAGCGAGCATTTCATCAGTCATACTGCCAATTCAAGTTCTTGTGACCACTTTACAGCAAGAAGAAACAAAAACTGATACTTTAGAATGATTCCAAAATTTTACAAGAAAATTACATGAACTGAATTAAGGCATGAGATTTGGAGAACTCACCAAAAACAATACATACACATTTGTGAAATTTTAAAATCTGCAATACAGGTCAAAATTTTTCAGTGGCATCATCACAGAGCAAGTCGTGTTCCAAATACTTAATTTGATGATGATGAAAGCCAGAAATCCAAACAAATTGTGGTTTAACCACAGAATCTCAATTAGAAACATCATTACAAATGTTAGAATTCTTGTTAAATATGAATGAATACCAGCAAGACCTGATGACGACTAACGAAAACGACTATCTGCTTTTGATGCTACAATCAAACCTACTGGAGCACAAAAAGGAAAAGAGACTACCTCTAAAAGATGATCTGCTATTGAGGTGGAAATCAAATGGACACAAGTGCCACTATCTATTACCACTAACTCGCCAGTATTTGTCTGCTCCTCCCACTAGCGTAGCCAGTGAACAGTTATTCAGTGGTGCTGGCCTCACAGTTGAAGAACACTGAAAGAGACTGCAGGGTGAAAAAGTGGCAAAATTGTGTTTTGTTAAGTATAAATGGCCATTGATAAATTTTTAGTATTAATGTAATTAAAAAATTGTGTTAGATAAAGAATTGTTACTTTTTTCTTAATGTATACACTTCTGCTTCTGGATCCGTTTCAGCTAAAATAGGCTTTTGACATCTGTTTCCAGCTTCTGCTTCTGTCATCACACTTGTGTCGCATCATTACAGTCAGGAGAGAGCCCTGAGGCACCCCATTTTCCTGGATAAGAGTGTCCGACACAGTATCGATGAAGTAAACTTGCAAGTAAAAGATTAATCTTTAACTTACTTTAAAGTTTATTTCATCAGTTTTTGAAGTAGCAAAATGATGTTTCCTAGTAGTATGGATGTGACCTTGTCCATTCAACTGCTTTTGCTACAGAATATTCCTTCCCAATGTTTTCTGCTTTCATTCTGCTTACGCAACATAAAAGTTATTGGTCCACTGCCATTCAAGAAGCCTTCACAGCATCACTAAGAACAAGTATATTTCAGCAAACACCAACCATAAGTTTTCTGTAGATATACATTTCTTAGGGCAATAATGTTACTGTAGTGTTGACCAGTGATTGAAATCACTCAGTCAACACCCACTGTCAATTGAAGAGACATTCTTCATAAAAACGAAGTTTTCATACTACTTTCAGATGACAGAATGATGAATTTTGGATGACATTGTATTATAAACCTTATAGTTCTTTCTTACCTCCAACAACATTCTTTCAAACTTTTTGCTTCCTCATTCAGGGTTTATAAGGTGTTTTCATACAATGCAGTATTTTACATTCATATTCTTTCTTACTGTTTGCTGTCTTTTGCATGCTTCTGATGAAAGAATTATTTTAAAACTTCCTAAAACTACTGGTGTAACAACATGAATCACTAACAAGCATTGTAAGCTACTGCAGTTTCATAACCTCACGCTGTTGCTAGTGAGTTTGGTCACAGTCGGAGAGTTTCAAGTGCTCAAAAATTACTCACCACCACTACTGGAGTGCTGCCATGCATCACCATTGTCGAGCCCTCTTCCAGAAGTTATATCCAACTCCTCTTCCTCTTCCTCTGGCCCAGAAACTGGTGAGTTACCTCCGCCTGCTTTTACCACAGCTTCAGTAATCCCAGATGTCAGCTCAACCTATTGAGAATGGAAATGCACACTATTTGAATTTGTGTTGAAAATTGGATAACAATAATACAGTTCAGTAATGTAACTACACACTGTACCACACAGCAGCCATAATAGCAGCTAGGAGGAGAATGACAGTCCTCACTCATGCCATTTCTTTCTGCCATAACTGCCAAGAACAATCCTTTCCCTTTACCTGTTACAGGAAATGCAGACTGTTGTCACACTTTCAGAACAGACCCTTATGGCTGACATAATTCAGCTTGCTTAAGGTCAGCAGGTGGTTGCTGAAGCAATGAATATAGTATTTGCTTCAAGGATTCTGATTTCTGTCAATGTTCAACTAAAGTAAGTCATTGCAGTGGGTGGAGTATGCAGTTAAGTTGCCATTTAAAACCTCTTTGAAGTATGGTTCCTACATCATTAAAACATTTACACAGCTAATACAGCCACTTAAAAAAATAGAATCTGAAAATCAGATTACCTAACAGTATTTACAAAATTGCCCATATTAAACTAAATATGAAAGTATGAAAAATCTAGAAACAACTAGGTAAGATCTGGAGGATCTTCCTCCCCTGCTCCACCCCCTTGCACTTGTGCACGTGTAAACCCCCCCCCCCCCCCCCCCCACCACCACCACCTACATACACACTCTGCCCTTCATTAATAATTGCCACAAAAATAATGACAAGATTCAAGAATATTTAAAAGTCAATGTGAAATGCACATACATGATGAAATAAACACACAAGCAATGTACTGTACCCACATGGAATTATATTTTTAAATTTTGTCCTACAGACTATGTGAAATGGTTATCTGCATGCAGATACAGCCCTAATTGATTAGTCTGATCATGAACAATTGGATTTCTCTAAGTGGTGTATGAAATCACACAGGGCAATGACAAAGTGCAGTACCTTAATTGCCTTTCTGCTTCAAACCATTGCAGTTTTATCTGAAAATATACAGACAATGTGATCTTGGCTTTTGAATGTCATTTGATTTCACTGTAATTTGTACGATATATTTTTTACAGTTCAAACACCAGAAAATCCAGGATGGAATAATGCAATATTATGAAAAGGATAGATTACTAATCACCATATGGCAGAGATGCTGAGTCGCAGTTAGACACAACAAAAAGACTCTCTAACAAACTTTTTAACAGTCTTTTCTTGTGCCTATCATGTGGGACCAAGCCTGCTGGGCCATGTGAGATGACTCTCTCTCGGGTTGCCATCCATGGCACACATGGTCCCAGTGGTCCTGTCCACTGTTGCTCTCAAATCACACATCCCTGTACATCCACAACAAAATTTCTATGGAGCATATATACAACCAAGTGTTCACCCTTAACTACTACCCTTCCAACCTGAACATCCAGCAACATGGTTCATGATCATCAACTTCATACAACACACCCATGGCATCTTCAATGATACTTCTAAGTTTGTGGACTTACTAATCAACATATGGGAGCATCTCCGTGTCATCAGCAACATCATACAAGCATCTCTGGCTGATGGCAAATTCAACACCAAGGAAGCAGCATTACTGCAGTGATTTGCCAATACAGCAGAGAAACACTTGTGACACATAATTTACAAGGAAAGTTTGGGCAACAGGACACCATACCAGCATTGACCAACTTGACTCTCATGCCAGACAGCATGCTATGGCTCATCAGACTACTGCCTCAGATACAGCTGGCAATAATCTGACATGAAAGCAAAACGGTGGAAAGAAAATTAGTCTGGCTGACACACTTTTTGCTATTCTACAGCAATGTAATACACAGATGTGACAGACAACAATGTCTCCTGCCAGTACATTCCTAGCGTGACTAGCAGCCAATGGAACCCAAGCAATTATGTACCTTACACAAGTGGTGTCACTATCGCCCAATATGAGGGCAGTGACCTTTGGCGAGCCACAACAGCCAAGCACATGGCTGACAAGAACATTCCTCACAAAGGCGATCCGATGTGACTAGGATTGTATTTCACGTAGACTGAAGCACAGACAAAATTTGTACCAAGGCTGGAAATCAAACCTGGGTCTCCTGCTACCTAGGCAGGTGTGTTAGCCACTAAGCCACTGTGGCACAGTGGTTCACATAACTGCACGGATTACCCTATCATGCCTCCCTCCACAATCCAAGTTCTCATTGCCGCAAGCAGGAGATCCAGGTTCAATTCCCAGCCTTGGTACAAATTTTCAATCACCATTTTAGACTGTATACATAAAAGCATATCTGTATGATACCAGTAAAGGCTCTAAAATTGTGTCACGTCATTTGTATAAGTACCTGCACCTGAGTTTCAGGGCAGATCTCTGATTTACGTTCGAAGCTGAGTGCTATTCCAGAACATGGAGAGCCTCGGCGATTCTGTTCGTGTGTAAGGGGGAATTTAAAGTAGACTGGAGTGGCAATGGGAACTTGGATCAAGGAGGGAGGCATGCCAGGGTAATCTGTGCAGTTGTGTGAATTGCTGTGCCAAAGTGAATTAATGGCTAATGCACTTGTCGAGTAAGCAGGAGACCCAGGTTCGATTCCCGGCCTTGGTACAAATTTTTGATTGCTGCTTCAGTCTGTATACATAAAATCCTATCTGTATGAGACCAGTAAAGTCTCTGAAATTAAGTCATTTTATTTGTAGGGCTGTATTAACTTGTGGCACAAATGATACTCATATCAAAATTTTCAGAGCTGTCACATGTACCACTGACCTCAGTCTGCACAAGAAATTTTCATGGCAGTTTCCGCTCACAGAAGTTTGAGAACCGATCCTGGGCATGGATTTTTTCCTTCAATTTCATCTCTCCATGGACTTATAACAAGGTATCCTCAAGCAAACCAGCAGTGTCTCTGGCAGTTTGCCACTACATCCACAAGCAGTTCTGTAGGAGACTATTCCGAGAGCACTTCCCTCAATTTCTATGCATGACACCTGCCTTCAACTGCTCGATAATCATCAGTTCTTAGAATTGGAAATACAAAAAGTGATGACAAGTTCTAAGGAAGTGAAAAAGGAGAAGCTCAAGCCACTATACAAATTTTTAATTGCACACAGAAATAGTTGCATTAGGAAATGAAATGGAGGCAGCACATTCTTACTTGGGGCCTTTAAAGCAGGAATGGCATCACCATCTCCATATATCCAGTGTGAAAGAGAAGGAACCCATTGTGATGTCAGTGGATGACACACATGAACAGTGTCAAGACATATTACACTGCATGACTTATCACATATCTAGACCTGTAGAGTACAGTGAACAGTTTGCCTCACTGTGAGGCCACCAATTTGAGTCTGCACTATCCTCTGAATTTTATAATCTTTGCTGCATCCAGCATTACAACACCACAGTCAACATCCACAGAGCAATAGTTTGGTGAATCTCTGGCACTGAACACTCAAAGCAACACTTATGTGTCATGGGGGCCAGTGGACAGAGTTCTTACCCTGGGTTCCTTTAAGCGTGCATTCCATGTTCAAACAAGACTTCTGTACCTTGTTCGCAGGGATTTTATGTGGAGAGCCACTCAATCTACTGGCAGATTTTATCTCCCTGGTACAACTGCTCGCAACTGCAGAGCTACCAGCTCTAGTCCCGAGAGTGAAACAACACATTTCACAACTTACAGTACTGCCACACCCAGCCCCATGGCTCACCAAAAAATTTCTTGTGAAAGGCTTTAGCAGACTGCAAGAATGTCACATTATGGGATGATATGGTCAGACCAGCACTGCAGCTATCATAGCAGCCTACATTGGGCAATAAAATTGGAAGACAACACTTTTTATATTTTACTATGTGGGAAGCCGATCATCATGTGAGTCTATTACCTCAAACCCACCTGGAATTTATGAGATACAACCAGCAAAGCTGCTGTAGGGAATGCTCAGACTGATGACAATGCTCACATCACTCCACAGCATGATAGAACATCAAACATCGAGAATACTGACAATGTATTGAAGGTGAGCTTTGATGTGCAACAATTTCAGCCAAATGACCTAAACGTAAAACAAGTAGAGGACTTCATAGTTCATTGTCAACAGTTGTATCATGGGCAAGCATTTCTTTGTATCTCCGTGTTTGGTAATAAAGTATTATGTTAATTGCAGTTAATGCCATTCTGCTTTTTCCTGCAGTCATTCCCTGCTGGGCTTTCCACAAGCTGTCCACAAAACAAAAGTTCATTTGAACACTATATTGATGAACTGGGCATGGCCCTATTAGAGGTTGTTTGTCCCTGTCTTCTTCCGAAATTTGAAAATTTGAACTGACTCCAAACCACACTGTGGCTTGGTATCTTTTCACATCAGCAAGTCACTGCCAGGGGTACAAAAAGCAATAAGTAACAGAAAAAATCCTGCACATGACTGTGAGTACAGTGTCAGATCTCTAAATTGGAGGTATAACACTTATGCACTGAGCTATCAAACCACATAAATACAATACTGCAAATAACACACATGACCAAAAATTAGATCACTGTGAGTCATAATGCTAATACTGTCAAACATCACCTTTAGCCTTGATAATAAACAAAGTTCAGTAGGAAATGATGTCCACAAGTTTCTTCAGGTATGCTATATTCATCTGAAGCCAGATGACTGTCGTCATCTTGGAAGATGGGAATGTCCACAGCACACTAATCATGAAAGTACAGAAGAAAAGGGAAAACGTGGTCACCAATAATGTTGAAATAAATCTTGCATCATTTGAACAATACGCAAAATTAAAACTCGTCAGACTAAACTAAATGCTTCCTCTCAACTAGAGCCTATTTTTTGAGTTGTTTGACAAACTGAGGTCTTCCAGGTTTATATGCTGCTGCAAACAAAGGACTTTTGTAATGTACCCAACTCTAAATGTTCATTGCCTGCAGTTCTCTTCACAGTCTTTTCTCATAATCTGGTTGAGTTAGACCTGCATTCACTAGCAGCAATATTTCCCGTCAGTCGCCAATGTGGTGTGGCATTCATCAACAAACTCTGCCAATTAGTATCTTTTTTATGGCCCCTGTTTTTAAGGCAGCTTAATGGCTGCAAGTGATACATTATTCCTTGTAGACCTGTTGGACAGTCCACATTGATACAACACAAAATTTTGCAACTTCATTCATAGAGTAATCATCAACACATCCAAACACAATAACTCCTTTCTGACATTCAATCACACCTCCATGTCCACCCGTTTTCCTCTGCTGATTCAGTTCAACAAACTGACACATGCCTCATTCTCTCTCTCTCCCATGACTTATTGCGTGACTTATACAATTGGAGGGTCAAAGGATTACCCGATATGATTTTTATACTATCTACAACACTCCAAGGAGACCAGTATGCTCTGTTAGGGATGAGGGGATTAGTTCTGATATTTTGTCCAATGAGCTCGCTTTGATACTTAAATTTTAAACAGATGGGGATCTCTTCACTTCTGTTTCTGTGGCTGGAGAAACAGTTCGACACATACTTGATGTGCCTCACTAACATGTTTATCCATGTTAACACCCACCGAGTTACAGGCAAGGGTATTGAAACATTAATTTCATCTGCTAAAGTGTTGCATTCTACCATGTTGACAACAACTAATAATCTGACACTCAGCTACAGTAAGTATGCCATGTCACATTTAATTCTTGCCTTCCATCTTGTGCCTCACTCTCAGAATATGAAATTTTTTGAGTGGTGTTGAAGAGAAAGTGAGACTAGTTTCTTCCCCGCAGTTTCTTCTCAAGTTACATATTTGTGACCTGCACATCTGAAAGAATGATTTTTGTGTTTTATAACTGGAAGGAGCAGCACCTCTTGATGCCTGGTTAGCCTCAATACTCTGTATGGTTCGCTAGGTTTTCAGGTACCATGATAGAGGTGATGCAGAGCTAAAGTGCAATAAAACTGTTTTTGTTTTATGTACACAGCATCAGAAATATATACAGAGTGCTCCGAAATTCCTCTTACAAATTTCTAGGACTTCTGGAGGGGACTGAGCAAATAATATTTTGAATTGGAACCCACATCCAACATACACTACAACCATTTGAAAACATGTTGCTAATGTGACGACTCATATAAGTAATTTATTAGATGTGACCCAACACATCATTTGTTTTATAGTTACACTCATTAATAACCAAGGAAATAAAATGGACAATTCATCAGTTTCCACAAGCATTGCTGTTTACAATTAAACTTAATCCTTTAACTGCTCTGGACGGGTTAACACACGCGTCTTTGTACCTGTCCCTGAGTGCTATGAATGTGTTTACGCATGCAACCAGACCTTCTACTTGGTACTCTGAATATGTCTATGCTTAGACACGTTCAATGGCACCTTGTAATATCAAACCAGGTTCTGGGCCCGTTTTATGACAACAAATGCAATTTGGCAACACTCATTCCCATTGGAGCCTATGTCTGTGGCTGTAAAAGCTGCTATGAGCAAATAAACCATTTATTATTATTATTATTACTACTACTACTACTACTACTACTACTACTACTAATGTCTGCAGCTTGTGGTTTTGCGGTAGCATTTTCGCTTCCCCCGCATGGGGTCCCGGGTTTTATTTCCAGCGGGGTCAGGGATTTTTCCTGCCTCGAGATGACTGGGTGTTGTTGTGTCACCATCATCATCATCATCATCATCATCATCATCACCACTACTACTACTACAACTACTACTACTACTACTACTATTATACTTATAGGTACACCCACTGTGATGCTGTATGCAGATTTAAGACTCGTCTGAAAATATTATGTCCTGCTACTCTGTTGTCCAGTGTTGTCACTGGCCACACCCACGTGAGGGACACCAAGGCAATGGTCACCATTCTGACTCAATGTGATGTATCAGATGTTATCACACTGTCTGTGTGGAGACCCGCTTGCTACAAACAAATTAGTTTCCTTACTCAAGATACGGTGACATGTTGTTGTGCTCTTCAGTCCTGAGACTGGTATGAGGCAGCTCTCCATGCTACTCTATACTGTGCAAGCTTCTTCATCTCCCAGTACCTATTGCAGCCTACATCCTTCTGAATCTGCTTAGTGTATTCATCTCTTGGTCTCCCTCTACGATTTTTACCCTCCACACTGCCCTCCAATGTTAAATTTGTGATCCCTTGATGCCTCAGAACATGCCCTACCAACCGGTCCCTTCTTCTTGTCAAAATGTGCCACAAACTCCTCTTCTCCCCAACTCTATTCAATACCTCCTCATTGGTTATGTGATCTACCCATCTAATCTTCAGCATTCTTCTGTAACACCACGTGTCAAAAGCTTCTATTCTCTTCTTGTCCAAACTACTTATCGTCCATGTTTCACTTCCATACATGGCAACACTCCATACAAATACTTTCAGAAACGACTTCCTGACACCTAAATCTATACTCGATGTTAACAAATTTCTCTTCTTTAGAAACGTTTTCCTTGCCATTTCCAGTCTACATTTTATATCCTCTCTACTTCGACCATCATCAGTTATTTTGCTCCCCAAATAGCAAAACTCCTTTACTACTTTAAGTGTCTCATTCCCTAATCTAACTCCCTCAGCATCACCCAACTTAATTCGACTACATTCCATTATCCTCGTATTGCTTTTGTTGATGTTCATCTTATACCCTCCTTTCAAGACACTGTCCATTCCGTTCAACTGCTCTTCCAAGTCCTTTGCTGTCTCTGACAGAATTACAATGTCATCGGCGAACCTCAAAGTTTTTATTTCTTCTCCATGGATTTTAATACCTTCTCCAAACTTTTCTTTTGTTTCCTTCAGTTTGGTAATTTTCACATCTCTCAACACCTGCTTTCTTTGGGATTGGAATTATTATATTCTTCTTGAAGTTTGAGGGAATTTCGCCTGTCTCATACATCTTGCTCACCAGATGGTAGAGTTTTGTCAGGACTGGCTCTCCCAAGGCTGTCAGTAGTTCTAATGGAATGTTGTCTACTCTGGGGGCCTTGTTTCGACTCAGGTCTTTCAGTGCTCTGTCAAACTCTTCACGCAATATCATATCTCCCATTTCATCTTCATCTACATCCTCTTCCATTTCCATAATATTGTCCTCAAGTATATCGCCCTTGTATAGACCCTCTATATACTCCTTCCACCTTACTGCTTTCCCTTCTTTGCTTAGAACCGGGTTTCCATCAAAACTCTTGATATTCGTGCAAGCGGTTCTCCTTTCTCCAAAGGTCTCTTTATTTTTGCTGTAGGCAGTATCTATCTTACCCCTAGTGAGATAAGCCTCTACATCCTTACATTTGTCCTCTAGCCATCCCCGCTTAGCCATTTTGCACTTCCTGTCGATCTCATTTTTGAGACGTTTGTATTCCTTTTTGCCTGCTTCATTTACTGCATTTTTGTATATTCTCCTCTCATCAATTAAATTCAGTATCTCTTCTGTTATCCAAGGATTTCTACTAGCCCTCGTCTTTTTACCTACTTGATCCTCTGCTACCTTCACTATTTCATCCCTCAAAGCTACCCATTCTTCTTCTACTGTATTTCTTTCCCCCATTCCTGTCAATTGTTTCCTTATGCTCTCCCTGAAACTCTCTACAACATCTGGTTTAGTCAGTTTATCCAGGTCCCATCTCCTTAAATTCCCACCTTTTTGCAGTTTCTTCAGTTTTAATCTACAGTTCATAACCAATAGATTGTGGTCAGAGTCCACATCTGCCCCTGGAAATGTCTTACAATTTAAAACCTGGTTCCTAAATCTCTGTCTAACCATTATATAATCTATCTGATACCTTTTAGTATCTCCAGGGTTCTTCTATGTATACAACCATCTTTCACGATTCTTAAACCAAGTGTTAGCTATGATTAAGTTATGCTCTGCGCAAAGTTCTACCAGGCGGCTTCCTCTTGCATTTCTTAGCCCCAATCCATATTCACCTACCATGTTTCCTTCTCTCCCTTTTCCTACTCTTGAATTCCAGTCACCCGTGACTATTAAATTTTCGTCTCCCTTCACTACCTGAATAATTTCTTTTATTTCATCATACATTTCTTCAATTTCTTCGTCATCTGCAGAGTTAGTTGGCATATAAACTTGTACTACTGTGGTAGGCGTGGGCTTCGTGTCTATCTTGGCCACAATAATGCGTTCACTATGCTGTTTGTAGTAGCTTACCCGTACTCCTATTTTTTTATTCATTATTAAACCTACTCCTTCATTACCCCTATTTGATTTTGTATTTATAACCCTGTATTCACCTGACCAAAAGTCTTGTTCCTCCTGCCACTGAACTTCACTAATTCCCACTATATCTAACTTTAACCTATCCATTTCCCTTATTAAATTTTCTAACCTACCTGCCCTATTAAGGGATCTGACATTCCACGCTCCGATCCGTAGAACACCAGTTTTCTTTCTCCTGATAACAATGTCCACTTGAGTAGTCCCTGCCCGGAGATCCGAATGGGGGACTATTTTACCTCCGGAATATTTTACCCAAGAGCACGCCATCATCATTTAATCATACAGTAAAGCTGCATGCCCTCGGGAAAAATTACGGCTGTAGTTTCCCCTTGCTTTCAGCCGTTCGCAATACCAAAACAGCAAGGCCATTTTGGTTAGTGTTACAAGGCCAGATCAGTCAATCATCCAGACTGTTGCCCCTGCAACTACTGAAAAGGCTGCTGCCCCTCTTCAGGAACTACACGTTTGTCTGGCCTCTCAACAGATACCACTCCATTGTGGCTGCACCTACGGTACAGCTATCTGTATTGTTGAGGCATGCAAGCCTCCCCACCAACGGCAAGGTCCACGGTTCATTGGAGGGGGGGGACAGTGACATAGCTGTACAATATTGCACAGCTGAGAGGATAATATGTCTATTCTCTGGGGTGCTAATCATGTGAGGCTCTTGAGACCTTGCATAATGTTGAGTAGGGCTCTCCTGAACCCATTGGTCCACATTTGCATGTCAGTCATGGAATCAAAACTACTCACACCTACATTAGGAGAAATGACCAGGTGTTTATTTTTCCCATGTGCTATTCGAGAGTGGAATGATCAATATACTGTCCAAAAGTGATTCTATGAACCCTCTACCATGCACTTAGGTGTAAATTGCAGAGAGCAGTCATATATATGTAGACATAGTTAAATTGCAGTTCTGATATGTCACCATCCTGCCACTGTTGAATTCCAACACATGCTTGTAGACATTTATCCTCCATACGTGAAGCGTAACATAGTGTACTCACAAACAAGCAACATTCAACTTGCTTTTTGCATGAGAAACCTGCTTATTTACAGTATGTTAATTATGTTACTCCAACCTACTTTTTAAGATTACACTGAAATGCTAATCGTTTGCATATCCAAGTAGATAGCACACATCATGTCAGTTCAACATTTGTTGCAAGCCATGTAGAGGTGTTGCAATTTTAATGGCCAAAAGTTATTTCAGTGAGGATACATATTTCTAAGTATTGCATTTCAATCAGTTTCATGCAACTGGTTACCTTTCATCATTTTAAGTTTCTTGTTTTAATCCTGAAGTTTCAATCTTTATACTAAACAAAGAGCTGTATCTCAAGAGTATTTATGTTCATCTGCATATGTACATTACACACTGAACAAAGGACAGAAGGAATTACTTATCTTACCGAATCATGTGCTCCTGTAGAGCCATTAGGCAGGGCAGCCATGATGCTTGGTTCTGTTGCAACATCGCAAAGGTCACTGCCATGTCGGTTTGTCATGGATTTGACACAATGTAGAAGCCATGCACCATGATCAATGTCCAGCGTGCCTCCGAGACCAGAAGGCAAAGAATCCCGAGGTATATGGATTGTTAGCTGAAATACAGAACATTTATTCATAACTATGATCAACATGTATAAATATACACTACTATTTTAATTAAAATACCCTCTGAAAAACTTCTGGATTTCAGTAGCAATAAGAAAAACTAATGTTCACAATTTTGGAACTGTAACAAACATAAATAGAAAACAACAGTTTGGATCAACACGACATGTGAAATCGTGACAGAGAAGAAGAGTATCATGTTTAAATTTTTTCCATTGTTGTTGACATCGCAACTGGTCATGGACAATGAGGATACCACCATATTTTGGATGGTGGAAGTATGGTTGGGGTTGTGGTAGTGGTGGTGGTGGTGGTGGTGGTGAAAGGATGTAGACAATAAACGATAAAGCTCTATGTATGTTATAAATGATGCAGCAAAACAAGATGTAGTTGAGGAAATTTAACAATTTGCTGTCTCTGTAGTAGATAGATATTTATCTGAACTAATTCTCTGTAGAATTTTAGTAGGGGAACTGAACACTACATGTCTCATCCAAACAAGATATGAAAATCTTTAAAAAGTTTATGTCATCTCCACTATGTCTGAAACATTTCACCTAAAAATATAAAGATGCAACACTACGTATATGAAAACTCCTACTAAAACACATGGCACTCTTCAGTTCAGTTAAAGATCTGGTACTTATTATAAGGCCATACACCAAATTGTACATAAATACAATCTGCCCAAAAATGGATTGACAAGTACAATGGTAAACAAACTATCAGTTTCATTTCCATCTGCTGTGCACTCCAACTCTGCCACTACCCAGCATTTCATATCTAATGAAGAGCATAGAGAACATCATCACTCACTTCTGAATCCATACTGCTACTCCACAATACACAGCACATGCTCACTCAACACAGTCCACAAAGATTATTAGTGCAGCAAAGCTTGGAGTCTTGAAATAACCATGACCAAACTGTAGCATGATCTACTTTGCTGTAATGGATGACCTATAACAGTGTGTGCAGAAACACATCAAACCATGAAATTCCATCTCTCCACTGACAATATTCAGATTGTAATTGTTGGGTGTATTTTAAAGAGAGAGTGGAGAAAAAATGACAACATGACAGACCCATAAAATTATACTGTTTTAATGGGCACACTGTTCACTCAACATCAAACCTTCGAGCCTTTGTAGTAGACATTGTGAAAAATGATTCTATCTTTCAAACTTCCTGACAAATTAAAAGTGTCTGCTGAACCAGTACTTGAACTCCAGGAACTTTGCCTTTCATGGACAAGCACACAACAGACTGAGTTGCTCAAGAACTACTCACAACCAGTCCTCATAACTTTACTTCTGCCCGTATCTGATCTCCTACCTTCCAAACTTCACAAACACTCTGATTCTATCCTCATGTAAGTACAGCGTTGTTATAATGAAACTTTCATTACTTGATAGCTCCCATGAATAAGGAGTGATCTTAGGACACTGCAACTTTGTGAAAACATTTGTAACAATATGTGGAAGGGAAATAGTGAGTAAACTATTGAAAAAACATAGTGAGTAAACTATTGAAAGAAACATTTTAATTTGCACATGAGAGGGTAACATTTGTTAATTGTGTACCATGTTGATGTTCCAGGTTACAAACATTGCTCTATGTGATGGCCATCTGCACCCATGACAGCATGGAAGTTTGTACAGGTAGCACTTCACAACTGTTTAAGGCGTTTTCGAACAGTGGACCATGGAATATTCAGCTGTTGTACCAACAGCTCATGCCCTGCTTGAAGAATGCACATTGCATCCAGCATTCTTATTCATGGCAACAGTAAACTTTTCAACACTTTGTGGCACAATTGGCCATTGGCTCTCCCAGGAGCAATTTTCAGATTATCAGTTAATTAGCTAACTCAAACTTCTGAATTGTGTCCTTCAACCCTGCTGCAAAAAGAGGACCTCTTCGTATTCCTTTAATGTGTTGATACTCAGGAGGAGTAACAGCACTACTGCTGTTGTTTTGATAAATAGCTTAATGAGTGAGGCCCCGCTCACCTTGTCCAGACCCATGTTGACTGTCTGCAACTACAACACATGCCAATGCTCATGTTTCAACCCTATGTTGCTGTACCAATGCTGACACCTGTCGGCATGTCACAACACTAACGCTACTAACAACACAATTCCTGTCGTGCACAGTCTGAACATCAGTCCTATAAAGTTGAGTATTCAGAACATGAAAAGTTTTCCATCTACAGTGGCTCAGGTAGTGAAAGTTTAATTACACTGAAGAGCAAAAGAAATTGGTAAACCTGCCTAATACCATATAGAGCCCTCACGAGCACACAGAATTGCCACAACATGACATGGCATGGACTCAACTAATGTCTGAGGTAGTGCTGGAGGGATCCGACACCATGAATTCTGCAGAGCTGTCAATAAATCCATAAGAATACAAGGGGATGGAGGTGTCTTCTGAACAGCACATTGTAAGGCATCCAAGATATGCTCAATACTGTTCATGTTTGGGAAGTTTGGTGGCCAGCAGTTTTGTTTGCTGGAGCCACTCTGAAACAGTCCTGGACATTTGGGGTGTCTTATTGTCCTACTGGAATTGCCCAAGTCCATCGGGATACACAATGGACATGAATAGATGCAGGTGATCAGACAAGATGCTTACGTATGTGTCACCTGTCAAAGTCATATCTAGATGTATAAAGCATTCCATATCACTCCAACTGCACATGCGCCACACTATTACAGAGCTTCCACCACCATGAACAGTCCCCTGCTGACATGCAGGGTCCACAGATTCATGAGGTTGTCTCAATACCTGTACATGTCCATCCACTTGATACAATTTCAAACGAGACTCGTCCGACCAGACAACAAGTTTCCAGTCATCAACAGTCCAATGTTGGTGTTGACGGGCCCAGGCGAGGCATAAAGCTTTGTGTCATGCAGTCATCAAGGGTACACGAGTGGGCCTTCAGCTCCGAAAGCCCATATCGATGATATTTTATTGAACAGTTCACACGCTAACAATTGTTGATGGCCCAGCATTGAAATCTGCAGCAATTTGTGGAAGTGTTGCACTTCTCTCATGTTGAATGGTTCTCTTCAGTTGTCATTGGTCCCGGGATCTTTTTCTGGCCATAGCGACATCAGAGATTTGATGTTTTACCATATTCCTGATATACAAGGTACACTCGTGAAATAGCCATACGGGAAAATCCCCAATTCATCGCGACCTCGGAGATCCTGTGTCCCATCGCTTGTGCGCTGACTCTAGCACCACATTCAAACTCACTTAAATCTTAATAACCTGCCATTGCAGCGGCTGTAACTGATCTAACAATTGCACCAGACACTTGTTATCTTATATCCGCATTGCCATCCGCAGCGCCATATTCTGCCTGTTTACATATTTCTTAATTTGAATAAGCATGCCTATACCAGCTTCTTTGGTGCTTCAGTGTACAATTACCCTGCATATCAGTTTCACCTATGTGAAGTACCTATTTTTCTTCTTTTGCACAAATCCAAAATGACATTACTGTATTACTTGTGGATGGTATAGAAGAGAAACATTGTGAAAAGCCAGTGACTGTGAAAAATGCTACATGCTCTGTGATGGTTGAATCATGCAAAGTTGCTGTGGAATAGCTATTAGTACTTAAGACAGCTGCTCAGTTTGATTCTAATGTTAAATAATTGTACTGATAGATCATTTCCCTCATGATGAACAGCATTTATGTTTCATAAACACAATGACTTTGCTGCACTGTGCAATCGTCAACAAAACAACACAGCACAAAGGTACTGTTTAAGTGTAAGTAATGGGCCATCTGTTCTGCTTGCTGTGGCCTATCAGTAAGGCAGTTGATTTTGCTCAAAGATTTCAGTGATTTGCTTGTATGTTCCCAATGGTTTCCACCTGTATGTCACCATAGTTTTAAAATTAAAAATACTGTTTTTTATCTGAAATAAATGTAAATTAATTGCAATGACAGTGGATGAAATTAAGGCAGACTACACTCTCCTTCCACTGAAGAGAAATTAAAATCAGTAGTAGTTGTACAGTCTTCTATCCCAAAATTATCACTTGTAACTGACAGAGACCTGTTTTAAGCCCAGGTGAAGAATAAAAGGTAGTGAAATCAGCAGTTTAAGAAAAGCACTATATCTAAGTTCTTTCAGTGCATATTAGATTTTTAAAAGGAACTGAAAAAACACACACACCTGAAATGTGCTTAATGCAATCGTGAGGGTTTTTATTTATTAGCACGGCTAAGCCAACAGAACATCACCACTACATTATCTAAAACAATTAGGAGACAGTAATAGTTATAGCAGACAGAGATATCTTTATGACAGCTATATACTTTTACTACCAATGGTATATCACATAATCCTGCTCAGAAAGCTTATTTTGCACTCACAACCAGGAGTGTCATGACAACCAGGTTCAAACAGTAGAGTGTTCTGTTATGTGTGTTAAAACAATACGGTATGGTAAGTAACTTTTCTGTCCTTCCCTCTAGCCCCAAACATCTCAACATAGCCTCCACTGAATTTGATGGAATTGGTGTAGAGTAGATTAGATTAGATTTACTTTCATTCCAAATGATCCGTAGTGAGGAGGTCCTCCAGGATGTGGAACATGTCAGAAAAACAACAATACATGACAAATATTTACAACTAAAACAAATAAGCTAATGTACCATTCCACAGGTCCCAAGTGGAATGATCGTCATTTTTTAATGAACACTAAGAGTCATTTTACAAATACCAATGCACTGAATTTAAAATAAAAAAGTTTTTTATTTATTTATAAGGTAATAAACATGTAATACAACTACTGTAATACTTATTTACAATGAACACATTACTGCACTGAAATGGTGCAGAAGTTAGATTATACTTACACACACACACACACACACACACACACACACACACACACACACACACACACAAATTTTCAATGAACACATTACTGCACTGAAATTGTGCAGAAGTTATGTTGTACTTATATACAAATCAGTTGGTTTTACTAAGAAATTCATCAATGGAGTAGAAGGAGTTGGCCACCAATAAATCCTTTAGGCTTCTCTTAAACTGAATTTCATTGGTTGTTAAGCTTTTTATGGCTGCTGGCAATTTATTGAAAATGTGTGTTCCTGAATAATGCACACCTTTTTGTACAAGACTAAGTGACTTTAAATCCTTGTGAAGATTATTCTTACTTCTAGTATTGATTCCATGAATTGAGCTGTTGGTTTGAAAAAGTGATATATTTTTAATGACAAATTTCATTAAGGAATAAATATATTGGGAAGCAGTAGTTAGTATCCCTAGTTCCCTAAACAGGCTTCTGCAGGATGTTCTTGAGTTCACACCACATATAACTCTTACTGCACGTTTTTGTGCCCGGAAAACTTTAGCTTGGCTTGATGAATTACCCCAAAAAATAATCTCATATGAATGTGATTTGAGACTTTCTCGGCGTATTCCATTCGTGAAATCTTCTCGGGTGATCAGCCGAGTAAAGGCGTCGTCTTCTCGCAACGTTTCGAGGGGTTTCGTACCCATCATCTTCAAGCGAAGATGATGGGTACGAAACCCCTCGAAACGTTGCGAGAAGACGACGCCTTTACTCGGCTGATCACCCGAGAGGATTTCACGAATCTCATATGACATTATGGAATGAAAGTAAGCATAGTATGCCAGCTTTTTCATTTTTATATCCCCTATGTCTGACAAAATTCGCATTGCAAACAGAGATTTGTTAAGACGCTTCAGCAGTTCTGTGGTGTGCTCCTCCCAGTTGAATTTATTATCAAGCTGTAATCCCAAGAATTTAACACTGTCCACTTCTTCTATCTTCTTGTCATCGTATGTTAGACATATACTCTTGGGACACCCCTTACAAGTTCTGAACTGCATGTAGTGTGTTTTTTCAAAGTTTAGTGACAAAGAATTGGCTAGGAACCAGTGATTAAGGTCCACAAATATTTTATTGGCTGATCTTTCTAAGACTACACTTGATTTGCTATTTATTGCAATGTTTGTATCATCGGCAAACAAAACAAACTTGGCATCTGGTAATGTTACTGATGAAAGGTCATTGATATACACAAGAAAAAGTAAGGGCCCCAAAATGGAACCTTGTGGGACCCCACATGTAATTAGTTTCCAGTTGGATGATGCCTGATATCTTGATACATGTCTCTTTCCTAATAACACCCCATGTTTCCTGCCAGAGATATAAGATTTGAACCATTTTGCAGCATTTCCTGTTACACAGATCACAAACTATACCAGTTGCCAGCAATTTTTTGTCTAATGAATTAAGCACATTTTCACTGTAAGTGTAGATAGCCTTCTCAATATCAGAACCTTTTAGAAATCCAAACTGTGACTTTGACAGTATGTTATTTGAGATAAGATGGTTATAAAGACGACTGTACATTACTTTTTCGAAAATTTTTGAGAATGCTGGCAACAGTGAAATTGGATGGAAATTTGATGCTATTTCTTTATCTCCCTTCTTAAACAGTGGCTTAACTTCAGCATATTTCAGCCATTCAGGAAATATTCCACTGATAAACGACTGGTTACACAGATAGCTTAATATGTTACTTAGCTCAGAATCACATTCTTTAATTAACTTTGTTGATATTTCATCATACCCACTAGATGTTTTTGATTTTAAAGATTTTATGATGGACATTATTTCTGTTGGGGTAGTGAGGGTCAAATTCATATTATGGAAGTTACTTGAAATGTCTGGTCTAAGGTAATCCATAGCAGCATCTACCAAACCTGACAACCCCATCTTTTCAGTAACAGTTATAAAATGTTTGTTAAAAAGTTCTGCAACACTATACATATCTGTCACCAATGTATCATTTACTCTTAATGCTATTTGTTCGTCTTCATGTCTGGTTCTACCGGTCTCCTCCTTCACTATATCCCATATTCTCTTTATTTTGTTATCTGATATGACTATCTTTTCCTTGTAATATATTTGCTTTGACATCCGTATTACAGTCTTTAATATTTTGCAGTATTTCTTATAATGTGCTATAGCATCAACATTGGAAATGTTTCGGATTGACACATACAGTTTTCTTTTTGTTTTACAAGATACCCCTATTCCTCGAGTAATCCATGGCTTCTTTGTAGACTTTGCTCTAACCTTGGTAAGTTTTGGGGGAAAGCAGTGTTCGAATAAGGTAAGCACTTTATTAGCAAAAATGTTATATTTTTCATTCATGCCATGAGCACTGTAAACATCAGTCCAGTGAATGTCTCCGAGGAGTGTCCTAAAATAATCAATTTTTGGCTTACTGATTACCCTCTTGAGCTCAGATTTAACAGATTTTATATCCTGTTCAGTATTAACATTTAACAGAAGGAACTGCATGTCATGGTCTGAGAGGCCATTGACTACTGGTTTTGTAATATAATTTTGTTCATTGGACTTTTCTATAAAGATATTATCAATGGCTGTTTGTGAGCAAGTGGCTATCCTAGTGGGGAACTTTACAGTGGGAATTAAGTTGAATGGTAGTGTTACCAACTCAAAGTTCTTATTGGAAGAGTCTTTAAGGAAATCTACATTGAAATCACCAGTAACCACTATTTCTTTGTTTTTGGTTGTTAAATGGGCCAGTACAGCTTCAAGGTGGTTTACAAACAGATTAAAGTTACCTGCAGGTGCTCGATATACACTTAATATTATGAAGGATTTTTTGTGAAATTCTAATTCTGTTGCGCATGCTTCCATATGCTGTTCTAGGCAAAATTTATGAATGTCTATGTTCTTAAATTTATGACAGTTCCTGATGAATGTGTCAACTCCTCCTTTCTCCATTTCTGATCTACAAAAGTGTAGCAAGATCCCTTATTTTAGATTCACAGAAAAAAATTGTACCCAAGCCTGTATGATACTAATTTACAGCAACAATAACGCCTTCATTTGATGAAAATTTCCCCAGTCCAAACTATCTTTTGACATTAAGAAACAGGAAAGAGTAATTTGGGAACAAGTCTGATGAATGGGTAAATTAGGGAAATCTAAAAATAAGAATAAGTAACTGTTGCACAAGGAACTGTTGTAACCCTGTAGTATGAGCATGTGTAACCAACAGCGCACTATCCAAGTGCCTCCACGGCTGGCCTAGAGAGCTTGCCTCACAACCTGCACAGATGGTGCAGCAAGCATTGTGCTGTGTGCACAACAGTCCGATATAAACCAGGCACACTGGGCCTCAGCCTCTTTTATTTATTGTTTATTGTATGCTCACATTTGCGACTGTATATTGATGTAGGCTATAGTTATGAGAATTTGTACTATTTTATACTTCATTCAGTGTTATTGTGGAACTCTTCATGTGGACACAGAACAAAAGATGGTTGGTGTTAATTCTGATATTGTGTTTGTACAACATTACAACAAAGCTGGCGATGAGAATGGGATTCTGCTCCATGTGTTAAGTTTTTTTAGTTCGATATACAGCCAACAAGGCAGTCAAAGATCTTCTTCAATCTATTGTTGAACAACATCGAGCTCTCACCAACAAGCTCTCTCTGTGGCACTAAGCTATTTGGCAGTTTCATTTACACGCAAGGTTCCACCATCGCTGACACAAGCCCCACTGTTTCCTCCGTGTGAAGTTTCTGTGGGAGATTGGGACGCATATTAAAAATGCCTTTGGCAACATTTTCAAGCTTTTGGAGTCGCCAATCCCAATTTGTGTGAGCTAGCTCCTGCCAGTCCTTCTTTTGATGAAATGTATCTTGCTCTGTAATTATCATTGCAAATGTTCTCATGTTACTGCTACTAACATTGAGTTCTATTGTTGTCAAAAGCAGCTACAACAGTTGTACAGAGCTTAGGCAGTAGAACTTCATGAGCTTAGCTGTTGCAGTTTGTTACTGAGGCACACAGGGACTCACATGCTGATTCGATGGTTTTGATTCTATGATATGTCTGGCCCCTGATAGAGAAGTTCATGAACAGGCTTTACAATCTGAAAATCCCTCTCTCACAAACATTCTGAACACTGCTCAATCTTTTGAGGTATTTATGGAGCAGGAAATCAGACAGAAGCATGGTGTGAAGTAGCCACCACTGCTTCCTCTCCTTCTCGGCCATCGTTGGATTAGCTCATGGGGGGAAGATGACGTCATGGCCTCCATGCCACATGGGGCAGTGCCACGCTAAGCAGCAGCAGCAGCAGCAGCAGCAGCAGCAACTGCAGTCATCATCACAACAGCAGCCACATGTTCCTCTTGCACTGTGCTGTTATTGTTTTGATCAAAATCAGCAGGCTTCATTCCCAGTGTGATGGGCAATAAGCACCCATTGGAAAGGAAAAAAGGGGGGGGGGGGGTACATATTGCATCTATGCAGCTCTCAACCTTTTCACTAGACATGAATGTGGATGTGAACAGAGTTTCCCAAGTGATGGCACCCCAAACAAACTAAACAAACTGTAATTGAAGTACATGTGATAGACAAGATGTTAGAAATGCAAGTGGACACTGATGTAGCAGTGACTTTGTTAAATTCTCAAATGTATGTTGAGCTTGGATCGACAACATTGTCCTCCATTTCTCATCAGTTGGTGAGTTACAACAAACAAAAAATACCCATATTGGTATGGTTTTTGACTTCCACAATGTACAAAGCAATTGTTCAGCCTTTGATCTTTCTAGTAGTGGGTGGTGCCACCACTAAAAGCTTTATTTGGGTTAGATGCCTTCAAAATTTTTGGGTTCTCTGTTTCTGATGAAGTACACCTGGTATCAGATCAAGTTCTGCATCAACAACTGGATGTGCTCTCCTTGGAATATTCCTCCCTGTGTTTGAAAGGTTTAGGTTGTGCTACCAATTTCAAAGCTAACATCACAATGAAACCAATGGCGCATCCCAGTATTTTCATGCCAGCCAGACTCAACAGCTTTATGGGAGCAAGTGAAATTGGAGCTAGATCAGCTTAGATCTTTGGGTGTTATCACACCTGTCTCTTCTAGTGAATGGTCTATTCCACTGGTCATCATCATCATCATCAGTTATCTGCTATATTAGCAGGTCCTTTGCCTCTCCATTTTCTGCGATCCATTGCTTCCTTCTTAAGGCTGCTGTATGTTGTACCGTCCATCATGTCATCCAGTATCTGGAATCTCTTCCTTCCTCGCTTCCTTTTCCCTTCTACATAACCTTCTAAAACTGTTTTTATCAGTCCGTCATCTAGTAACTGTCTTTTCTCTCCCACTCTTCTCAGTACCTCTTCATTTTTTACTCTGTCCATCCAACTTATTTTTTCCATCTTCTGCCATGTCCAGATCTCAAAAGCCTCCAGCCTTTCTCTGTCTTTTTTCCTCATAGTCCATGTTTCAGCGCCATATAGAAAAACACTCCATACAAGACATTTTATGAGTCTCTTTCTGAGTTCTCTGTCCAGACCGCTGCAGAAGATTCTCCTTTTCTAATAAAACACCTCTTTTGCCATTGCTATCCTTGTTTTAATTTCTGTGGTGCACTTCCAGTCAGTGTCTATCCTGATTCCAAGATACTTAAAATTTTGCACCTGTTCTAGTGTTTCTCCATTCAGCACAATTTTTATTTCCTTATTTCCTCCTATTGCCAATACTTTTGTTTTATTTGTGTTAATTTTCATTCCATATTTTTTCCGTTAGTTGCAATGGTGTCCACCAAATCCTGTAATTCTTTTTCCCCCGTGGCTAGAAGGACCATGTCATCAGCAAATCTCAAGCACCCCACTCTTCGTCCCCAATTTCTACTCCTTTGTCATCTAATGAGCATTGGTCAATCATATTTTCCAAGTACAGGTTGAAAAGAGTAGGTGATAAACAGCATCCTTGTCTTACTCCTTTCCCTAGTACGATCCAGTTTGTACTTTCTCCTCTCACTTTAACTGAAACTTTTTGATTAAGGTATAATGAGTTTATAAATCTTCTGGTTTTCCAGTCCACTCTCTTTTCCCTCATAATAGTCGCCAGCTTGTCCCAAACCACATTGTCAAATGCCTTTTCTAAATCGATGAAGCACATATATAGGTCTCTTCCTTTTTCAATAAACCTTTCTTCCAACATTCGTAGGAGCCCTATTGCATCTCTGGTGCCCGTATTCCGTCTAAAGCCAAACTGCTCCTCGCCGAGATTCTCCTCTATTACTTTTTCAAGTCTTTTATTAATTATTCTTAACATCACTTTGGCTGCATGTGAAATGAGGCTGATTGTCCTGTGCTCGCTGCATTTCTTTGTTCCTTGTTTTTTCGGTAATGGAATCATTACTGTTGTCAAAAAGTCCTCAGGCCATTCACCACTGCCATACATTTTATTACATAACCTCAATATTTCTCTTATTCCATTGTGGTTCAAGCATTTTAGTATTTCTCCCGGTATTGTATCTGTACCTACTGCTTTGCCATTTTTCATTGCAGCAATGGCAGACTTTACTTCTTCCATTATGATGGTCGGTCCTTTCTCTTCATCACTTACACTGTTGTGTGATTCAAGTTCCAGAGTTTCTGGTTTGCTATTTGTGTCATATAGCTCTTTTATATATTCTTCCCATCTCTGGAGGACATCGTCACGATCTTTGTACACTACCTCTTCGTCTTTACTCAAAATTTCCATAGTAGCACTTCCTGCTCTGTTTTGTTCCCATGTCATAGTCTTTACTCTGTTGTATAGTAAGTCGTATCTTCCCTTCCTGTCCAGTTCTTCAATTTCATCACATTCCTCTTTTAGCCATTTTTTCCTAGCCTGCTCTGTTTCTCTTCACAGTTCGTTATTTAACATTCGGTATATGTTTCTTGCATCTTCAGTGTTCTTATTTTTCAATTTTCTTCTCTGCTGCATCTTGGAAATCATTTCTTGTGTGACCCATGGTTTTTTTTTGACTTTTTCCCTTTTACATATCCTATATTTTGCTGTCCTGCTTTAATGATTCCTTCTTTCAGCATATTCCAGTAATGTGTTTAGAAAGTCTCGAGACAGCATTTCTGTAATTTGCTCTTTGTTGGACCTTATCTTCTCTAAATCCCACTTCTTCACCATTGTCGCCTTTTTCAGTTTTTTCATTCTTATTTCTATTTCTGCCATAAGTACGTTGTGGTCACTATTAATATCTGCACCTGGTAATGTGTGCACCTTCTTGATTCCATTCCTGTATCTTTCTTCTACCAGTATAAAATTGATTTGGTTTCTGTATTTATCCCCTGGTGATTTCCAAGTGTAGAGCCTCCCCTTATGGTTCTTGAACCATGTGTTTGCCGCTATCAGCTGCCTTTCCCTGCAGAAGTCAATTAACCATTCACCTCTGTCATTTCTCTTTCCAAGGCCATGACTGCCTACTATGTTTCCCTCTTTCCCTTCTCCCACAATGGCGTTCCAGTCTCCCATTACTATTTTGCAGCATTCTTTATTTTTGTCCATTATTCTCTCTATTACATTGTACGTTTCCTCTACAATTTGGTCATCATGTTCTGAAAAATCTTTTTTGTGCTCCTTTCAGCCTTACACCAATAACCCGGTCATTTTCATAGTCTACATATTCCACACATTTAGCCAATTCCTTTGTCATAATCATTCCTACTCCATTAATTCCTTTTACTTCTCCTCCTGAGTAGTAGAATACATATTCATCTGACTGCAACTCTCCATGTCCATTCCATCTTACCTCAGCAACTCCTACGAGGTCCATATGATTCTTTTCCATCTCTCTTTTAAGGTTTTCTAGTTTTCCTGCTTGTAGCAGAGTTCTGACATTCCAGGTACCAATTCTCGTTTTGATTTTTTGCCCCCCCCCCCCCCCCCCGAGATCTGAATGTGGTAATTGTCCAAAAACATAACAGCAATTTTTGGCTCTGTGGTGATTTTAAAATGTGTGTCAATCCACAGTCTATTACTGATACCTATCCTTTACACTGTCAGGATGAACTCTTAGCATGACTTTCCATGGGCCAATATTTTTCCAAACTAGACATGTCAGAAGCCTTCTTACAACTGCCTTTGGACAACTATTCCAAATGTGTCCTCATAGTGAATACCCCCTTTGAATTACATTACCACCAGTGCCCATTATTTGACGTGGCTAGCACCCGTCACATTTTCCAATGATTTTTGGAGTAACTCATGACCTCCATGCAACAATGTGTTAACTAGCAGGATGATACTGTGGTCTCAGGTTCCTCAATGGATAAACATTTGCAGAACCTCTGTGCCTTGTTCACTGTGCTACAGGCCATTGGATTGAAACGTAACCTGGGAAAATTACAGTTTTTTCTGCCATCTACCATCTATCTTCGTTTTCAAATCTTGCATGCTGGTGTCAAGCCTTTATGCCAGCATGTTGATGCCATTACAGCTTCGACGCATCCTAAGTTTCTCAAAAAGATTGTGTGCTACCATAAATTTCTTTCTCGTGCAGCTACACTGGCCCAGCTGCTTCATGCTCTCTTGTGTAAAGATGTTCACTTTCACTGGCTGCCCACCTTCAAGCATACTGTTACCCTATTAAAATTAAAATTACACTCAGCACCTTGTTTAGTTACTTTCCAAACAGGCCAATGCCTTGTTTTGGTCACAGGTGCCTATCAGTATGGCCTTGGGGCTATTCTCAGGCACAAATGATTGTTCTGAATGCACTATTGTGTGATTCCTAAATTCCGAATCAGCTGCAACAGCACTCTTCACTGATAGAAAAAGGAGCCCTTGCTATTGTGTATGCACTCAAGAAATTTCATGTTTTCTTATACAGTTCTAAGCGTTGTTTGATTACTGATCACAAACATCTGGTTTCTCTTTTCAATCCTTCAGCATCTTCACTGGACAAAGTAGCCCATCGCCTGTAATGTTGGGCCCTGTTTTTGCCACTCTTTAACTATGAGATTCATTTCTGACCCACAATACAACACACATATGTTCTTTCTCCATAGCTGACTGGCCCTGACACAGCATTCGATCAGGATGAACTGTTGTGTTTCTAATTAGATGTCAAGGTCCAAAACACCGTGGATGGTTTTCCCATTATCAGTTATTGGGTTTCAGCGTCTGTCATGGCAAACCCCATTTTACATCAGGTTGTTCAATTTTACCACCATGGCTGACCAGATGCTGAGTGTCTGATACTTCACATAACTATTATTATTCTCTGTCATTGCCTCTCAGTTTTTGATGGTGTGTTGCTGTTGGCTACTGAAGAATTGGTACCCAGTGTTGTGATCCCATCCACACTGCAGAGTCATGTCATGTGCCTTCTCCACCAGGACCATTGGGATGTTTCTTGTACAAAATTCTGGCCCACCACCACAAGTTTTGGCTCGGTATTGACAATGAGATCACAATTGTTATGACAGCCTGCCTGCAGTGCATCACCCATCAAGTGGCACGATGGGCCTCTCATTGCCAGCAGCCCACCCCGCTACACCCCTGACATGTATTCATGGTAATTTTGCAGGTCTGTACCTTAGCTCTTTTCGGATTGCAGTAGTTGACACTTCCTCAAAATTTCGTTATGTGGTTTGTTGCCTGTCCATGCCCACGGCAGCTATGGTCACGACACTCTTAAAGATTTTTCTTTAGAAAGCTTGCCGTATATGCTTGTGACGAATAATGGCCCACAGTTTGTATCTCAAAATTTTGAAGTTACGGACCCTCCCTTTCATTCCCAGTCCAATGGAGAGGCAGAGTGGCTGGTAGGTATATTCAAAACCCAGGTGAAAAAAATAAATCACTCAATCTTCTGCTAGGGAAGCCCTCAAAAGGTTCTTGCTTTCAGATACATTCAATCCAGTAAGCGATCATAGCCCAGCAGAGCCGCTTCACGGCTGCTAGCCCCCACTTCATCTGCTCCAGCCAATACCTGGCCACCTGCCGCACCCAACTCACAGTGATTCCATCTGGGCCACATCGTCTGGGCCTATGGGTTTGGCTGGTACCCTCAGTGGATACCAGTGGTGGTCCACTGATGCTGCACCGTGTGCACCTCAGCTTGGTGTCATAACACTACAAATATCTCTGAGCTCTGTCAACGCATGAACAACAGCACACCAGAGAGTTCTCTGCCCCTGAAACTGCCTCCACCATCTGTGCTGGTCCACACAGCATGGTCCACACATTCACCCCCTCTGGTGCTGTCTTTGCTCAGGCTGCTGCTGCTGCCACTGGGTGGAACAGTCACCAGTGGCCAACCTCCATGTCTGCAGCCCTTGTCGCTGCTGCCATCTTCTCTCCTGTCTCCATCACTGTGTGTCTGGCTGCATGTGGACATAGATACATCACCACCATCACCAGTGCTCCCTTATGGCCTCTTATGGGGGAGTAGGTGCCATACCAGTTCACACCCACGACATTTCAGTCACAGAATGATACCTGCTCCTCAGTTGTCACCTACTGATGAAGACATGGACAGCTCCACATTGAACACTTTTCTTCAAGGGAGAAGGAGTGTTGTAACCCCTATATTGTGACCTCGCATAATCAAACAGTGCATGATACAAGTGCTTCAAAGGCCGACCTAGAAAGAGTGCCTCGTAACCTGAACAGACAACATTGCAAGTGCTCTGGTGTGTGGACAACAGCCCAGTACATGCCTGGTGTGCCAGACCCTTGGCCTCACTTCTGTTTACTTTTTTTTTTATTTTATGCTGACATTTGAGACTGTATATTGGTGTATTCTATAGTTATGAGACTTTGTACTGTTCTATACTTCATTCAGTGTTATTGCGGATCTTTTCACGTGGAACCAGAATAAAACTTGGTTGGTGTTACTCTTGATATTGCATTTGTACAACGTTACAACAAATACAAATTTAGCATTTCTGTGAGGTATGCAAAATTAGCTATTTAATCATTATAATGATGTCAGTATTGTTTTGTGAAGGACTGCGATGTAACAAGCTACAAAAAGTTTAATTTTATAGTCTGTATTACAGCTATCTAAATATTTCACTGATATTGTAATGTCGAGGCCCATATTTTTGTTTTACATATCATTTTTTGCACAAAATTTAGCAATGAGTGATAAATTGTCTGGTGAGTGCTTTTACAAATTTCATTGCTTGAAGTGGTTATAGTAATTCTCCTGAGCACTTCTAATACATCTACGACAAACATTCCTGTCACTTCTGATGTTAAACTAATGACAGATGAAACATTTGAAGACAAAATTACTGAAACTTAAATTTCATCTTGCGTAACCTTTAAACAAGTTGTCAACAAGTTTCTTGGCAACTACAAAGACTCTGCTTACAAGAATTAGTAAGGAACACACTGGATAACTTTAAAGTATTGGATGCTTCAATAAGCTTGAAACTTCATTTTCTGGACTTTCGCATCAGCTACAGTCTAGAAAATATAGCTGCTGATTGTGGGGATCAGGGAGAAATGTTCCATCAAAACATTAACCAAATGGAATGGGAATACCAGGACTGAGGGATGTCAGTATAATAGCTGACTACTGCTACAGGGCGTGTCCTTGGCGCACAGAGAAACTGAAATTGAAACTTGAGGTGGAGAAAGAAGTGACATTAATATTTATGCTTTTGCATTACACCTGAAGAACATAATACTTCATTATAATATTACAAATTCATTATTTTATCATGATTTTTAATGAAGTTTTTTATGTATGTGTTTCTATGTATTTTTTGGATCTTCATCATTACTTTGTGAGAAAACTTTATATTATAGAGGAGAAACCCTTAACATTTTTTAACTTAGCATATCAAAATTAGAATTGCCTAAAATTATCAAGTAAACAGGTGCAAAGAATAAATTTGTAGACTTCAGTTATTGTTTACAAACTGTAACAGTCGGTCTGGAAATCCAAAGTAAAATTCCATTATGTTTAAAGTATGGCTTGTTATATTATCTCAGTATTACGTTGCTCATAATCACTACTCAGAATTAAGCATTTCACATCCCTCTTAATGAAATGACAAATTCCCTCTACATAAAATGTTGCTGCCTGATGTGGCAGCCAGCTGGTGACAGTATCAGCCTGTGACACTATCCTTAAGTTTTTGACACAATTAGTCTTGGGTGGCAATAGCAACCAATCAAATGGGATAGCACATTTGTCAGGACACTGACTTTACATAGAGTAGGCTGGAGTTTGCTCTGTCCAGTCATCCTGACATAAGTTTTCTGTGGTTTTTCTAAATTGCTTCAGGCAAAAGCCATGGCCAACCACCTGTCCTATTCTCATAAAATATACATACATATTCTGTGTGTATGTACATTTCTGAGCTACTTACTTTCATTGTTTTATGATGACAAAACCTATATCATTGAAAAATGATCTCTAGGTGAATAAATAAATAAATGAGAATACAACACTCACCTGTGGTATATTTACTGTATACACCCTGTCTCTGAGTTTCTCCCTGACAAATAACCTGAGGATCTTGAATGGAGCCTTAAACCACAATGGCGCGGTGACAATGAGGACTTTTTTCAGTTTTGCTGGATATCCACCCTGAAACGAAAAAATACACAGTTAATTGAGAAGTGGAAACATCATTAGTGAACATTAATAAGTACGCTACATCTTGTATCTGGACAATGTTAACTGACCTGAGTTCAGAAAGCTTGTGCTACACAAATGAATGAGTAGTATAAGAAGTTAACATGCTTCTTAAATAGACAGAAGATCAGATTTACCAACAGAAACTTCACTGTTGTCAAGAGACATATATCACTGCAGAGGGAGATACAGGGGTGAGTAGGGGGCTGAATTAAGGTACAAAACATGTTTCATGATCTGAGCCATAATATTTTAGACAAACACAATGCTACAATATTTGGAACATATGTCTAGTGTTTACTCCAAAACAAGATTTTTTTTTTTAATCTGAAATTTATCAAAAGGGCTAGGGTGAAAAACTACACAAAAATCATTAGATACTGATAATTATTGACTGGATTCTGATCTTCCAAAGTTATTGACTGTGTTTTTGCAGTAAAATCTCTCACTAGTATTAGTGTAGTTCAATCAACAATAATGATTTATTTAGTCCAGTTAGTAAATATAATAAAAACAGCTTCACACACTAATATTTTTGTTCACTGCTGCTAGTGTACATGATTCTGTGATTTTATGGTCCCTCACCTCCATGTTCACCTGAGGTCCCTTATACACTCTAGCAAATGTTTTCATTGTGGTCTTCAGTCTAAAGACTCATTTGATGTGGCTCTCCAGAGCAGTCTAGCCTCCATACACCTGAACTCACTTTGTAGTCAAGCCCTGATTTCCCTCTATAATTTTTACAACCCTTCCCACACAACCTTCCATTTCCTTGCATTGTCGAATTGACTATTCGTTACATGTCTTATCATTTCAGCTCTTCTTCTAGTCAATATGTGTCATAAATTTCTTTTGTGCCAATTTGATTCGTTACCTTTTCATTAGTAATCCTATATAGGCCTACCCATCTAATATTCAGCACCCTTCCATAACACCACGTTTCCATAGGTTCTATTCTCTTTTTATTGGAACTGCTTATTGCCCATATTTCATTTCCATACAGTGCTACACACCAAGTCAAATAACTTCAAGACAGACTTCCAGACACTTAAATTTATATTAGATGTTAACAAATTCATCTTTTTCTGAAAGGTTTTCCTTGTTATTGCTGGTCTTCAGCCATCATCAATTATTTTACTGCCCAAATAGCAAAGCTCCTCTACTAATTTCAGTGTTTTGTCTCCTAATTTTGTCTCCTAATCTAATACCCTCAACAGCATCTGATTTATTTCGACTACATCCCATTACCTTGTTTTACTTTTGTTGATGTTCATCTTTTCAACCTCTTTTCAACATATTTTCCATTACAAGTCTGCCACTTCTGATAGAATTACAGTATCAATGGCAAATGACAAAGTTTTTATCTCCTATCCTTGAACTTTAATTCGCTTTTCAAATTTCTTCTTAATTTCCGTTACTGATTGATCAGTGTAAAGATTGAATAAAATTGGGGATTGCCTACAACCCTGTCTCACTCCATTCTCAACTACTGCTTCTCTTTCATGTCCTTCGACTCTTGTGACTGTTGTCTGGTTTCTGTACAAGTACCCAGTAAATAATATTTCGCTCCCTGTGTTTTATCACAGCTACCTCCACAATTTCGAAGAGTGTGGTCGAGTCGTCATTGCCAAATGCGTTCCCTATAAATCTGAGTTTGCCTGCAACATGAACAAATTTTTCGCTTCGAACTCCCAAAAATTTCTCTCAGTGGCCCATCCCGTAAATGAAAATATTAAAATGTCTAATTTGCTTGCCAGTACTACCGTTCCTAAATGGCGAGGCGGCTCTTAATGCTACTAAGTCCGTTTCTAATGATCTGTGGATTCTTAATTGTAAAAGCGACGGACGAAGAAATTAAAATGTTGAACATCTACAAATTGATTTCAAAAACGAGTTAAAGCACAACACGTTTATGATCATTCAGTGAAGATAGGAATCAGCATGTAAGCTATGCAGCGTAAGATCTAGCAAAGTATTAACAAAAAATCTAGACTCAATCAAGTTCAAATGGCTCTAAGCACTATGGGACTTAACATTTGAGGTCATCAGTCTCCTAGACTCAGAGCTAGTTAAACCTAACTAACCTAAGGACATCACACACATCCATGCCCGAGGCAGGATTCGAGCCTGCGACCTTAGCAGTCGCGCGGTTCCGGACTGAAGCGCATAGAAACGCTCGGCCACCGCGGCCGGCACACTCAATCAAGTGATTTTGGTTTTATGTTAACTAAGTTCATTTACAAGAGACCATATTTATTATAGGTTTACATAAAACGCGACATCGTATGTGAGAACCGTGCATCGGAAATGACAATTTGAAATTTGTGCTTGGACTTTGGCGTGCACACACATTCCCTGCTTTTTTCGAGCAGTCACTGAAGCATTTGGCTATCCAAGCACGTGCCTTGTTCAAACCCATTTGTCGCTGTCACTCGATGTTCCTTCCAGTATCCCGACCACTTACACACAGAGGTCATAACACGGAACAGGACCACTTAACCTACTTGGTGCGACCGCTACGGTACTCGTCCATCCGCTATTTTCATACTTACAAGTTACATGAAGCAGGAAATCAAAGATTTGTTCAGCCTATGACGGAGAGCGTCGAGTGACATTGATAATTTGAATCGAGCCAGATGCTCATGAGTTTACTGAATTTATCATTTTCAGAAGAACTCACCAAAAATCATATGACAGGTATCATCATTTTCTGTCTCCTGTAGATAAAATACACACTACGCAATTTCTCACCATGTAGCCGCATTTTGTTTCGAACAGCGCAAACGTCATCTCTCCCTGTTCGTGAAATCGAAACAATTGCAATCCAGTCGATATGGCGGGGAAACAAATTAGACACACCCAATTCTGCCGCTCAATCCTTTGATTAAGAAACATGTCTGATCTCATAGAAATACTATCGATATTATGACAACGTCAGCTACGATTGACTGGCCCTACCTTCGAAGGAGATTAGGTCTTAGGCGAACTATTAAGCAAAAATTAGTCCACCCGAATGAACTTTAATTACAGGTCCACAACTGAAATACTGTACAACGCTAATCTGAGTCATTTCATCCATGCCCAGCCGCTAGGACTTGATTTACAGGGTATATTTTCAACTATAGAAATCTCAAAAGTATTACTGGTCCCCAACACACGAACACACGGTATTCTGCCTTGTGATTAAGTGAATGGCGAAATTAGTCCGAGGCTTTGTAATGAGAAGATAACATTTTTGAAAAATCGTTTTTTGTTTTTTAAATCACAAATACAAGACAACAGCGTGTCTGGAGGACGTGCAAAATAGAGTACGAAGTTCGTCCTTGACCAGATTTTTAAATATTATGACAATTACAGTATTTTGCGAGTAATAACGACTTACAATGCTCTTGGATGGAGTCTTGTTCCCGAAAATACAAATGAGTTAATTATATGGCTATGTTGTAACTTACAGAAAAATATAAGTAGGTCGTTATTCAGATGGTACTCTGTCTCTGAACTTCTCTTTCATCACAACTGCAGACATATATCTGTCATATTGTCAGCGTAAATCTCATAAAACATACAAAAGTCGGTACATACGGAAGTGACACAATCTGTTCCAAATTCGTGAACTGGATCAATAATCGTTGGGCTGAGACAACGTCTATCTTGGATTGGGTTTTTAGATGGTGTCTCCCGCATCTGTTTAAGTCAATGCCAAACTTGGCCCTTTGTAGAGGTAACGATTTCTTGATTTCTGAGAGAGGTTGAGTCGGAGACATTCTTACGAATATAGTGTAATTACTAATTAGATAGGGAGTGGTACATGTCACAATGTCCGGTTTCATACCTGCAGTTATAATGTTGCTCTCGCAGAGCGATCCGTTCATTTCCGTACCCATCAACAAAGTGGTAATTTTTGGAGAACAAATTTGTAAATTAATAGCTAATGAGGCCGCCACAGCCAATTGGAGGCAATTAATTGGTTTCGCGGCTCCGCTTCGACGGCATCTCTGCGCGCGTCACAAAATGGAATTGCGAGACTGTGTACAGCAGGCACACCATATTGGATGCGTTTATCTCCGAGCAGATATGGAATCGCTAACGTAATTGTGGCATCGTGAAACCAGGCTAGGTGGAAGACACAGGACGATAAATTAGTACCCCGTCCTGAAGCCAGATGATATGTCTCATTAATTAACAGATACCCGTTCACAAACGAGCATCCTTATGATAGTTTTCCGAGAGAGATGACGTTTGACCTACTTTTTTTCACTTGTTTTGTGATAATCTTCAAACGCTCACTCTGTTGTGATATCATAACACAATGAGCTGTGAGTTCCACAAGACTGTGAGATATAATCGTTGGTAATAGCACCACACCAGTCCGTGACATAGGCTGACAACGAAAAATGGATGAAGCGCATGCCATAAGGAAACTGGTGCCCCATGTTTTTCAGAGGGGAGGAAGAGGGAGGACCTAATTATTCACGGTTCGTTTCGGGGAGGTGGGGGAGGGTGGGGGGGGGGGGCAAGCAGAACGGTTCACGTGGTTTCGTCTAATATGAATTAGACATACATCATCTTTCACCAAAACTGTTTAGCATACATTTATACCGATAGTGTGGCAATGCTTGTTTAGGCATTCAGCGCTACTATGCTGTTCTACAAAGAGAAACTATTGATCAATACGGGAAGTCGGAAATATAGCCCCAGTTTTATAGTTGCTGCTTCTCGGAAACAATTTGGATCTTTTAATTTTGAAAAAGGCATCATATTACCGGTTGTACTTTGAGTCCACTTATAAAATTCAGATTCACTGAAGACCTTCTTAATATCGACCGGCTATAGATGATGATGATTATTATTATTATTATTATTATTATTATTATTATTATTTATTTTTTTATTTTACAAGCACGGTGCATCACATTTAAATGGAAGAAGGAAAATATAATATCTTTGAAAAAGAAGAAAGTATTTTGTTTGTTTCTTTTCTAGACTTCAAAGGTTGTTTCGAAAAGCTGCAGAAGCTTCGCTGCGACGCCCTTACACATCCTTCATACAGTCCCGATCCCTCCCTATGTGATCTTCATTTTTTTTGGAGCCCTGAAGAAAACATTCGTGGTTGCCGATTTCCTTCTGATGAACGTTCGTGTACTATCATGGTTCCGCAGGCAACCGCAAACATTTTTCCATGAAGGCATTGAGCGTCTTGTCTCACGGTGGGATAAATGTACTGATAGTTATGGCGATTACTTTTGAAGTAATAAACCGTTTACTTGTTTTTTTTCTCATCTGTCTCGTTTTCATTTGACTGTCCCTTACAAATATAATTTCCTTTCAACAGTTCGGGAAACAAATTCTTTCACGTTATCGTTAAGATTAACGTTCCCAGCCCTGTCTTGATGGGCACGAAGTATATGGGTGAGTCTCGATTGTGTCGTCGATCTGAGGCAAGTTTTAAGTCTTCGTGAGACGTGGGAAATGCTGACGATGCCGAGGCTGTCAGGATCCGAATGATAAGGCGAATAACTGCCGGAAAGTTATTAAACGCTATCACGAAAAATGGTTCAAATGGCTCTGAGCACTATGGGACTCAACTGCTGTGGTCATAAGTCCCCTAGAACTTAGAACTACTTAAACCTAACTAACCTAAGGACATCACACACATCCATGCCCGAGGCAGGATTCGAACCTGCGACCGTAGCGGTCGTGCGGTTCCAGACTGTAGCGCCTTTAACCGCTCGGCCACTCCGGCCGGCAAACGCTATCACGTTCAGCAATAGTTTTCTTCCTATGGAGAATACATTACATGGTTGTAGATCAGTCGTAATTGTTCCCAGAATTCCAGACATATCTCTCACATCTTCGTTCAGGAGCCAATTTTCTAGGAACATAAGATGTTTCTGTGTGTTTCAATATCACTGGTATTTTTCTTGGCAGTGAATTATGTGGATGTTACGGCTTTCTATAACAGCATATCAAATGCTTCCGCAGTCCTAAGATTCGAAGGAACTGCTTTTAGAACGTCTACAGCACGTTTCACTCCGGCTGCATTAACTTTTGGATTGTGTAGCGATATGACCAATTCTTAGCATAGTCCAAACATTTCGATAGCGACTGTCATAATTATAAGAAACAGTCTCAAACATTTTGAGCCGCTTGGCGGAACCCAGCAGTACTGACTGTCTTTCGTCTCCAAATGAGCTCCATGCATTCAGCGTGCTGATTCAGCACTTCGATCACTGTTTCCTGGGTCCGGTCACGGTTTTCCACGAAGCATTTCAAAAATTTACTCTTACACCCCATCAGGTCGGACACACCGGTAGCAGCCGTTGAAATGGATTTGAATTTGTCTCGCCAACACCAGATGGTAAAACAACATCTGCGTACAATTTTTTTGTTTTCTTTTCTTTTTTTCTTTTTGCATATTCTATAATTACGAATAAATCCTTGTTTCTCTAAAATATAGAACTCCCATTTGACATTAAATGTGTAAGCCAGAAAATGTTTGGGAAAGGTTTGACATTATGCCACATCGTCGCCAATGATGGCAGTCATTTCTAAGACGTCATAACCTAAATCTGAAAATCTGTAGTGACGTTTACATGTTGAATAAAGTAATAAAATGTGTGCAAGCCGTAGTTCGTAGCTAATTTACGTTTCTTTTTCACATATGTGGTGTGCGTACTGTAAGACCTTCGGTACACACACCATCAGATTATCTGACTTGTCGCTCTAACGAAGTAGGCGAGTGTCAGCAATATGTCTCGTGGTCTTATCGTGGCGTTTTTATCTTCTGCCGTTAGGTCAGACGATAGAAATGCCACTTGCACGCTTAGAGTAGCTGATTGACAGCGACCAACTTTAAACAGAACTTGAGTAATTTTCACACACATTTATTAAAATAATAAAAGCATAAAATTACTTAACTTGATTCTGTGTGCTATTTACAATTGACAATCTGAAGTTCCTTTGGTCTTGTTACGTTAATCTTATTCTCACATATCACTGATACTTGACAAAGTGTCTATACATTTCTCTTCATGGCTATGTACAGGAATATGATAATCTTATTAGATGCATACTGAAACTTGACTATAGACTGGTACAGACAAATGCAGACTAATGCAGACTGACTAATCGGAGGTCTGTACACTCGTTATAATACCTCGAGTGTTCGGGTATCACTGCGCGAGTGTGATCCGCGAGGAGAAAAGGTTCTACGTTAGCAGCAATCTCATTGGCTGCGAGACATGTTAATACGCGGATCGGCGGAAGCAGAATTTGGTCCGTCTCTAAGACAGCGCCATCTCGTAGTGCGGGGACGGACGAGCGCTGCGCCTGCGCTTTTGTGCTTAGCGGCGCGCTCTAGTGGGAAAGTTGTGTACGCGCTGACTACGCGCAACTACAGGGTGTTTCAAAAATGACCGGTATATTTGAAACGGCAATAAAACCTAAACGAGCAGCGATAGAAATACACCGTTTGTTGCAATATGCTTGGGACAACAGTACATTTTCAGGCAGACAAACTTTCGAAATTACAGTAGTTACAATTTTCAACAACAGATGGCGCTGCGGTCTGGGAAACTCTATAGTACGATATTTTCCACATATCCACCATGCGTAGCAATAATATGGCGTAGTCTCTGAATGAAATTACCCGAAACCTTTGACAACGTGTCTGGCGGAATGGCTTCACATGCAGATGAGATGTACTGCTTCAGCTGTTCAATTGTTTCTGGATTCTGGCTGTAGACCTGGTCTTTCAAGTGTCCCCACAGAAAGAAGTCACAGGGGTTCATGTCTGGCGAATAGGGAGGCCAATCCACGCCGCCTCCTGTATGTTTCGGATAGCCCAAAGCAATCACACGATCATCGAAATACAAAGCAATCACACGATCATCGAAATATTCATTCAGGAAATTAAAGACGTCGGCCGTGCGATGTGGCCGGGCACCATCTTGCATAAACCACGAGGTGTTCGCAGTGTCGTCTAAGGCAGTTTGTACCGCCACAAATTCACGAAGAATGTCCAGATAGCGTGATGCAGTAATCGTTTCGGATCTTAAAAATGGGCCAATGATTCCTTTGGAAGAAATGGCGGCCCAGACCAGTTCTTTTTGAGGATGCAGGGACGATGGGACTGCAACATGGGGCTTTTCGGTTCCCCATATGCGCCAGTTCTGTTTATTGACGAAGCTGTCCAGGTAAAAATAAGCTTCGTCAGTAAACCAAATGCTGCCCTCATGCATATCGCCGTCATCAATCCTGTGCACTATATCGTTAGCGAATGTCTCTCGTGCAGCAATGGTAGCGGCGCTGAGGGGTTGCCGCGTTTGAATTTTGTATGGATAGAGGTGTAAACTCTGGTGCATGAGACGATACGTGGACGTTGGCGTCATTTGGACCGCAGCTGCAACACGGCGAACGGAAACCCGAGGCCGCTGTTGGATCACCTGCTGCACTAGCTGCGCGTTGCCCTCTGTGGTTGCCGTACGCGGTCGCCCTACCTTTCCAGCACGTTCATCCGTCACGTTCCCAGTCCGTTGAAATTTTTCAAACAGATCCTTTATTGTATCGCTTTTCGGTCCTTTGGTTACATTAAACCTCCGTTGAAAACTTCGTCTTGTTGCAACAACACTGTGTTCTAGGCGGTGGAATTCCAACACCAGAAAAATCCTCTGTTCTAAGGAATAAACCATGTTGTCTACAGCACACGTGCACGTTGTGAACAGCACACGCTTACAGCAGAAAGACGACGTACAGAATGGCGCACCCACAGACTGCGTTGTCTTCTATATCTTTCATATCACTTGCAGCGCCATCTGTTGTTGAAAATTGTAACTACTGTAATTTCGAAAGGTTGTCCGCCTGAAAATGTACTGTTGTCCCAAGCATATTGCAACAAACGGTGTATTTCTATCGCTGCTCGTTTAGTTTTTATTGCCGTTTCAAATATACCGGTCATTATTGAAACACCCTGTATGTACACAACAACACAGTTCAATAACTGTCACCATGTTATGAGACAGATACATACTTGTGTTCAACCGTTCTGGCTTCCAGTATGACGAGAATACCCACAGAATGCCACGAAAACATTCCCGAGACTATAACGCACCCTCCCCCGTCATCCAACCTTCTAACGATGGTTGCAGAGTGTTTGCTTTCGGTCGTTTCGCGCCTTACACGCCAACGGCCATGTGGACGTCCAGTTGCGGTATTGGCGTGCAAATTCCAGCCTTCGTCCGCCGATGAACAGCAGTCGGCCGGGTGCATGAACTAGCGCCTGCTGCGGAGGCCCACACACAGCAACGTTCGCCGAACTGTCATTGAGGAGACACCTTAGGTAGCGCCTTGGTTCATCTTAGCAGTCAGCTGCTGTACAGTTGCACGTCTATTCGCCCGTACACATCTCCGCAGCCGTCATTCACCCCTGTCATCTACGGCCCATGGTGCACCACATACAACTCAGCGCCAAAGCACGGTATATTTTAGCTACAGTAGAACCCCTCTAATCCGACCTTGGATGGTCCGTCACTCCGGTTAGTCCGACCATGCTCAGGCTCGCGAGCCTGTGCCGAGTTGTCACTGCCTGCCGACTGGACGCCTGTCTGGCCATTGTTACGGTGTCTATCACTGTGCATATTGTTATACTGTACGTTATTGTGCAGTTTTATCCTTTGTTGGGATTAAAAAACATCGTTGTTTGCTTTATTCCGTGTTCTCTACAGTACATTCATTGTGTGTACAGTTGTCTGTTTTTCAACATTGTCTGGATTCAAACGTAAACACGTAACTCTTTCACTAAATGAAAAATTAGCAGTGCTACAAAGACTGGGCGAAGGAGAACCGCTCCAAAAATTGCAAAGGAACTGAATGTAGCTGATCGGACAATTAATGATTGCAGTAAGAATCGGAAAGACATTGAATCCTATACAGTTACGACTGATGGTGAAAACACACTGAGGAATCGCAAAACATCAAAAAAGCCTAAACGTGAACTGCTTGATAAGGAATTGTGAATGTGGTTTTGACAAGAAAGAAGGAAAGGAACTCCAATATCCGGGCCAATTCGCAAAGAAAAAGCGATAGTTCTGCACAAAAAACTGGAAGCCAAAAGAAAATTTGCTGAGAGTGAAGGCTGGATTGATAGTTGGAAAACTCTTCTTGGTGTCCGATTTGTTTCTATTTCCGGTGAAAAACTATCTGCCGATGCCGCAGTTTTCTGTTGAGTTTCAAGAAATTGTAGAAGAAAATGAACTGTTACCCTGCCAAGGGTATAACATCGACGAGACGGGGCTGAACTTTAAAACGTTGCCAACAAAAACGCTCACAGCTTCAAATGAATCCGTGGTAGGAACGAAACTTATAAAAGATAGAATAACAGTCATTCTTTGTAGCAACGCAGATGGTACCCACAAGCTCCCCTTGTTCGTCATTGGCAAATCTAAGAAGCCAAGGTCATTCAAAAATATGAACTTATCTTCCTTGCCGGTTTATCACCGCAATCAAAAATCTGCTTGGATGGACTGCAACCTTTTTTTCGACAAGTTTGTGCCATCGGTCGAAAAAGACTTGAAGCAAAAAAATCTGCCTGTTCGTGCCCTACTGCTGTTGGATAACGCACCATCACATCCATCTGAAGAAGATTTGGTGAAAGGAGACGTAAAAGCTCTCTGCCTCCTGATGTGACCTCAGTCATCCAAGCAATGGATCACGGCGTTATCGAATGGTTAAAAAGGCGATATCGCAGAAAGTATATCTGCTCAATCTTGGAAAAATCTGAAGGAGGTCATAACTTATTTGAGGCAATGAAATCCCTGAATATCAAAGATGCTATGTACACAATCGCTGCAGCATGGGATGAACCGAAACATTACACACTTCGGAAATCGTGGCGTAAACTTTGGCCACAAGCTATGGCTGAAAATGAGCATACCGAAGATGAGCAAAACAACGACGCACTGGAAATCGTTAAAGATCTACAAACTCTGGAGCGAACGTCCCTGCCATTGAAGTTGAAGAGTGGATTAACGAATGTGACAAAGACTGTGACACTTTTGAAGAGCTCAATGACGACGATATTGATGCCACTGTTAGCCAGGAAACTGAGAATGAGGACTCGGACGGCGAAGACGAACCTCCCACCCGGAATTCACACACCGATGCAAAAAACGCTTTTGACATCGCCCTTCAATACATCGAGCAGAATCCAACTTCAATTCCAAAGGACGTTTTGTGGATAAAACAAAATGGAGGGACACTGCAGCTAAATGTAGAATAACATATGCTAAACAAAAATGTATCAGTGACTTTTTTTCCAAGTAATTTGTTTTCGTCTTTACTGTAAAAACAATGCATACAGTATATTCATTTCTTAGCATATACATAATGTAGTTTATTTCTTTGTAAAAAATTTCTTTTTATGTACAGTGCTGTAAACATTTTTTAGTTTACAGTATATATCGTTTATACGTTATCAAGTACAGTACTGTAATTTGTTTGTCGTTTTTCCTTTAAAAAAATACATATTATAGTGTGTGTAGACGGTTTTTAGTTAATATATTGTTTAACACTGTGTAAAAAACATCTTGTTGGATTACTGTAGACGTCTTTTAGTTCTTAAATCGTTTAATTTTTTTGTACTAAATGTCTTTTTATATTCTTTGCAATAAATATTAGATTTTTCGGATAATCCGACCTTTTTGCCGTTCCGACCATGGTCCCGGTCCCGAAGGGGACGGATTAGAGGGGTTCTATTGTACTCGAACAGTTTACAAACTTAGCCTTTCCGAAAAAGCTACCAGCGTTGCCCCGAAAACAAATGATCATGCCCTTTTGGACGATAAACAAATCGCTCCATTTCTGAATTACTACAATGCCTGCACTGTTTTCCGCGTCCCCCCGACATGCTGTACATACCCTCCACTGCTAGTGTTGCCACCTACCGTCTGTGTTACTGTACTCTGACGTCGAACATAGGCGGTTGTCGCATTAATGTGACCGGATCGTGTATAATGCGACGTTGGCGTTCCGTGGGAAAGATTACAAATCATGTGAATCGTAGTAGCGTACTTTCAAGGCGTGCTATGTAACATCCGCTTACCAGCGAGAATTGCACAACCAAGTGTCACACTCATTCTCCTTCGTCTCTGTTTTTGAGCTTGCTTACTTAGATCTCGCACATCCAACACAACGAATACGTCACACGTTTCTGGAGACTCCGGCACCTACACCTCGTTGGGGGCAAGCTATACGAATTTGCAAGAGCTGCGCATGCGTGTTAGCGGTCTCGAAAAGGCAGCGGTACACTTCGCTGCTCCTTCCGCCTAACTGCCCAAGATTCTTCATCTTGCGAGATAGCATTTTGATTAACGCGGAGGCAGGCAGTGATGCGCTGATTTGCTGCTAAATTCCACGGATTGCGTCCAGCTTCCATTTGCTGCGTTTATCAAAGAGCAGCACCAAACAAGTGTTACTAACTCACAATGAAAGAAGAGCGGAACTGCTTTACCAGCCGTAGCACTGAATTTGTACAGAGATAACCTCGCTACTCCTTCGAAAGCGAAGACAAATTTCAAACTTTAACGAATACTTCAAAGTATCTCAAATTCTCAGGTGTAATATAAAGCATTCACTCTATAGCCGCCAAAGAGCCACAGTAACGGAGGAAATACTCCACTAATTTGTAAGTTTATTTATTTAGGCATTTAATTCAATTGGCGAAAGAAGGGCATTCAGGTCCTCTCTTATAACCGTGAGATTACGCGCCGATCAGCATATTATTCGCGTTACCAAGCGACTTCATTCCATTAACATAATTTATTGATGGTTCGCCGTTACGGTGGTCACTATGTTGAGAAGTTGCCAGCGAATCTGTGTAAATATTTTAATAAATACGTCTCCCTTAGTGATGTTTTGTTTTCCTTGTGAGTCATGGACTGTCTGGATGCAGCTTTTATAAATATAGATACATTCTTTTTTGATTCTCCAGACAAATATCAGATCTGAAACACGTTTGACATCTCCACTGGCCCGCATCTCGTGGTCGTGCGGTAGCGTTCTCGCTTCCCACACCCGGGTTCCCGGGTTCGATTCCCGGCGGGGTCAGGGATTTTCTCTGCCTCGTGATGGCTGGGTGTTGCGTGATGTCCTTAGGTTAGTTAGGTTTAAGGGGCTCCGGAAAGGCTCAAAATCATGAAAAGTTCAATTTTTACTTTTTTGCGTTTTCTGAATCTGCAGACTATTACCTTTTAATAGATATATAATTTATTCAATTCCGAAGACTACAACTATTTTTAATTTTTTTTTGAAATGTATTCTACATGGGCGTGACCCACTGTGGCGCTGTTAAACTGCTGTCAAATGGTGTTATTATTAACGTCCGTGTTCATCAGGTACATTTTAGTGATGTGAGATAAAGTATGTGTTGTGGCTAACCTGTGATGGTTCAATATATATCGCTGGTGTGATTGTCGATTGTTTCATGTTTATTTACTCTGTCGTTATCTCGAAAATATTCGTAATTAATTCTGTTTCTTGAGTCTCTGTTTTGTTGAAGTATAATAATGAGTAAAAGTAAAGTTATTAGAAATCCTCTGAAGGCTTTTAAGAAAAGGAGAAATGTTGGAAAGCCAAAGGTATTTAGAAATATGGGAATGAAGATAGGTTCTAACATGGTACGAGCGATGCTTGCTTTAGACAAGGAACGCCTTCGGGCTGCAGACAGGGCTGTAAAGAGTCTAGAAATACAAGCAAGAGTAAACAGGAGGAGGTTCAAATGGTTCAAATGGCTCTGAGCACTATGGGACTCAACTGCTGAGGTCATTAGTCCCCTAGAACTTAGAACTAGTTAAACCTAACTAACCTAAGGACATCACACACATCCACGCCCGAGGCAGGATTCGAACCTGCGACCGTAGCGGTCTCGCGGTTCCAGACTGCAGCGCCAGAACCGCGCGGCCACTTCGGCCGGCAAACAGGAGGAGGAACAAGAGGAAGCTGGAGGAGGAGTTTGCAGAGGATGAAGATAATCCATCCTATGGACCTGGAATGCACTAAAAAGTTAATCCAATCTTTGTCGCTCGATTCCCAAAACTTTTATTTTCTCATACTAATTACATGTTTTCTAAGGATCTTCCAAACATATTTGTTTCAAACTTTCAGTAAATGTTACACAGTACCTTCTGCATAATTTAACACAGCCTTTTTCCAAAAAACTGTATATTTTTGAATATATAAATAAAAAATTGCAAAAAAATGTTGTGAATTTTCATTACAATTGAAAAAAAATCATCTTTAATAACTGAACTAAAATTTTGTAAAATCCCTGTGTTAAGTTGTAGCCCATATTCCAATAAATAATCTGTAAAAAGTTCAACTTCCTACCTCAAATACTTTGCGAGGAAAGATGTAATTTATAAGCGTTATTTTAACATTGCAAGTATAGGGCGTTCCGGAGCCCCTTCAGTAGTTCTAAGTTCTAGGGGACTCATGACCATAGATGTTAAGTTCCATAGTGCTCAGAGTCATTTTTGACATCTCCACTCTTCATATGTTGTAATTATTTTCAAAATCTTGGGCATACGCGGTTCGTTACAACTGAGGATAACTGCACGTTATGTTGAGGGCGAGGGGCACTGCCAAACACTAACCTCCCTTAGAACCGAAAATTAGATCCTCTGTCGAATGAGCCATGGTCTTTAAATACGACAAACATTCAACCTCTGTGGGATTTTCTGTGAGAAATGGAAACTCGTACGCTCGAAAGTACTAGGACGAACAGCAAAACACATGAATGCGTCAGGACGTAGACTGGAATGGAAGATGTGATTATAGCTGTAATGGAACGAAAGGTTAGCGGATCTTGTATGCAGACCTATGGATGGTTTACGGGCGAAGGGAATTCTTCGCTGGATTTACAGGGATAAGAAATACCGAGACGATGACCGAATGGAAGGTGGGAGTCATTGCAGTAGCAAAACAGTTGCATTTATCTGAAGAGACTAATGTTGGTAAAAACGTAGGGACTGGGAAGCCATCTTCGATGTATAAAACTATGAAGGTGTGCTGAAAAGTAATGCCTCCGGTTTTTTAATGCGAAAACTCTTCAAGCTTTTTAAATAAAAAAGTTATTAACATTCTACGTCTTTATTCTCCATGTCTACATATTTATTTTTCAACATAGTCACCCTGGAGACGAATTCATTTCCCCCAAACTGAGACCAGTTTGTTGCTGTCGTCAATGTAGAATGTTTTACTTTTTCGATGGAACCACAACCTCACCGCTGCTTGCACTGCTACATTAGTATCACAGTGAAGTTCTCGAAAGTATTCTTTCAGCTTTGGAAACAGACGAAAATCGGATGGGACCAAATCGATACTGTATGGAGGATGACAGACGATAGTGAACCCAAGGTTGTGGGGGAAAGTACACATTGGAACCACAAAAATAAGTGTTAACACGCGCTTAGCAGAACATAAAGGGAACTACCGACTGGGCCACAATGACAAATCGGCCGTAGCAAAACATACCTTCCGAGATGGAAGCCATGAAATTACACTCAAGAGATTAGCGTTCTAGCAAAGACAACGCATTATCTCGCGCACTGTACAGAAATGGCTTTTGAGATTTATGTGCACGACGGAAATTTTAACAGTAAAGAAAAGGTAATTAAGTTAAAATATAGACGCCTACTTTGTGCCAATGGAAAGACAATCGATTACTTCTAATTGACAACGATGACACCTGCCAGAGATAACCATGCAGTCGGAATCTCGCGACAGATGGTGGTACCCTCAACACAGCTCTATAGAGTCGGGAGACCCTAGCCCTAGATGCAGTTGACTTACGAAGGCGTTTCCCGCAGACGGAGACGAAACTTCAGGGAATAGTTTCATACGCCGACAACGGACTCTCAGTCCGGAAGTTTTAAATGAAGTAAGCATTGTTCGCGAAAGCCTACACTGTATAATGATACGATAATACATGGAAAAGCCTAGATGAGACCTTTATACAGCATTGGATATCAAATGGCTGACGATGACGGAGCTGGTGCTTCGCAGACGAAAAAACCGCACTATAGTTCCTCCTCTAAATCGTCGCACGAATGACAAGATGACAGATATCGAAGTAAGTGACAACGTGACAGAAAAGCAACTGAAATCACTCAGTAGAGGAAAGGATACTGGATCTGACGGAATATCAGTTCGATTCTACACATAATATACGAAAGAACTTGTCCCTCTCTTAGAAGCAGTGTGCCATTGGTCTCCATATACAAGGGGCGATCAAACAATTCCGTTTGAAGCGTTGCTGGAGCTTATATGTAAGGTAGGGCGACTTCGATGCCGGTATATAAACACAGACATGTAGGCAAGGGATTAATGTGGCATCCGTGTCTTTCCGACGTGCGTGGGGTAAATGCGGAAACGTGAACTATGTCGACGTTATTCGCAAATGCGTCCAAACAACACTAACGTGCAGTGATTCCTTTCTCGGCCGCCGAAGGACAAACACCGATAGACATCCGTCGGAGAATGAAGAATGTGTATGGGGCAACATGTCAGTCGAAAACCGCCATTTTAGAATGTTGCGCCTAGCGTCGCTGCTGCTTCATGATAACGCCCGTCCCCCTATCAGAAATGCCCTAACGCAGAAAATACGTCAACTAAAGTGGGAGAGACTCGAGCACCAGCCCTAGTGTCCTGATGTATCCCCAAGCGATTAGTATGCCTTCGGTCCCTTAAAAGTAAGTCCTTCAACCTTCGCTGATTGCTGTCGGACGAGGACGTGCAACAGGCAGTTAAGGATTTCTTCGAAAATTTTTTGCCAAACTGTCATCTTCAGTCTGGTGCGTCCGTGGGATGATTGCCTCAATACTCACGACGATTTTGCCTGATAGGCTTACCGATTCTGGACTGTACAGTCTTCGAACGGAAAGTTTTTGATCCTGTCTTATGTAAATGACCTAGTAGATAACGCTGGATGTTCTAAGAGGCCTTTTGCGGACGAAACTGTTGTTGCAGAGAAGTCGCAACGCAAGGAAATTGTAGCGAACTGCAGGAAGATCTGCTGAAGATGGACGCTTGGTGCAAGGAAGGGCAATGACCGTCATCATAAACTACTGCAACATAATGGGAATAGACAGACAGAAAGACATTTAACTGCATAATTATAAGATGGCAGAGCAACGACTGGAAGCAATTGCTTCCTTAAAATATCTAGGAGTATGCGCGCGGTGCGATTCAAAGTAGAACGATTGCATAAAATTTATCGCGGGTAATGCAATGCCGAAATGAGATTCATTGGAAGAATCAGCAGGAAATGTAGTACATCGACAAAGGAAGTAGTTTACAGAACACTCGTTTGGCCAATACTTGAATACCATTCGGCAATCTGGGACCCGTACAAGATAGGAGTGATAGAGGAAATAGAGAAGTTCCAAAGGAGAGCAGCACGTTTCGTTACGGGTTCACTCAGCAAGCACAAAGGCGTCGCGGAGGTGCTCAGTCAACTCCAGCGGCAGACGCTGTAAGACAGGCGCTCTGCATTACGGTATGGTCTACTGTTAAAGTTTCGAGAGCGTACGTTCCTAGAAGAGTCAACAAATATATTGCTTCCCCCTACGTGCATCTCGCGGAAAGACCACGAAGTTAAAATTAGAGAGATTTGAGGGCACACGGAAATTTAAGCAATCTTCTTCCCGCGAACCATACGCGACGGAAGTAGTACAAGGGGGAAGTAACAGTGGTACACAAAGTAACGTCCTCATTACACCGTAAGGTGGCTTGCGGAGCGTAGATGTTCATTTACGTGTAGATGATGGCGGCGGCGGCGGCGGTGGCGACGACGACGACGACGACGACGACGACGACGATGATGATGATGATGATGATGATATGAAAAAGACGAAGGTGGTGGTGATGATAATGATGCTGCTGCTGGTGGTGGTGGTAATACACTACTGGCCATTAAAATTGCTACACCACAAAGATGACATGCTACAGACGCGATATTTTACCGACAGGAAGGAGATGCTGTGGTATGCAAATGATTAGCTTTTCACAGCATTCACACAAGGTTGGCGCCGGTGGCGACACCTACAACGTGCTGACATGAGGAAAGTTTCCAACCAATTTCTCATACACAAACAGCAGTTGACCAGCGTTGCTGGTGAACCGTTGTTGTGATGCCTCGTGTAAGGAGCAGAAATGCGTACCATCACGTTTCCGACTTTGATACAGGTCGGATTGTAGCCTAACGAGATTGCGGTTTATCGTATAGCGACATTGCTGCTCGCGTTGGTCGAGATCCAATGACTGTTAGCAGAATATGGAATCGGTGGGTTCAGGAGGGCAATACGGAACGCCGTGCTGGATCCCAACGGCCACGTATCGCTAGCAGTCGAGATGACAGGCATCTTATCCGCATGGCTGTAATGGATCGTGCAGCCACGTCTCGATCCCTGAGTCAACAGATGGGGACGTTTGCAAGACGACAACCATCTGCACGAACAGTTCGACGACGTTTGCAGCAGCATGAACTATCAGCTCGGAGACTATGGCTGTTACCCTTGACGCTGCATCACAGACAGGAGCGCCTGCGATGGTGTACTCAACGACGAACCTGGGTGCACGAATGGCAAAACGTCATTTTTTCGGATGAATCCAGGTTCTGTTTACAGCATAATGATGGTCGCATTCGTGTTTGGCGACATCGTGGCGAACGCACATTGGATTCGTATATTCGTCATCGCCGTACCGGCGTATCACCCGGCGTGATGGTATGGGGTGCCATTGTTTACACGTTTCGGTCGCCTCTTTTTCGCACTGACGGCACTTTGAACAGTGGACGTTACATTTCAGATGTGTTACGACCCGTGGCTCTACCCTTCATTCGATCCCAGCAAGATAATGCACGACCGCGTGTTGCAGATCCTGTACGGGCCTTTCTGGACACAGAAAATGTTCGACTGCTGTCCTGGCCAGCACATTCTCCAGATCTCTCACCACTGAAAACGTCTGGTCAATGGTGGCCGAGCAACTGGCTCGTCACAATACGCCAGTCACTACTCTTGATGAACTGTGGTATCGTGTTGAAGCTGCATGGGCAGCTGTACCTGTACACGCGATCCAAGCTCTGTTTGACTCAATGCCCAGGCGTATCAAGGCCGTTATTACCGCCAGAGGTGGTTGTTCTGGGAACTGCTTTCTCAGGATCTATGCACCCAAATAGCGTGAAAATGTAATCACATGTCAATCCTAGTATAATAAATTTGTCCAATGAATACCCGTTTATCATCGGCATTTCTTCTTGGTGTAGCAATTTTAATGGCCAGTAGTGTAGTTAGCGGGTTGGTGCTTAAGTTCGCAGCGTTTTTCCATAAGATTAATAAACACAACAGAAGCAGGTAACAGAGACTTTAGTCATCAATAATATATTCTCCTTCAGTATTTACAAGAATATGCCAACACTGGAGAAACTTTTCGATTCCACGACTGTAGAAATCACAGCGTTCTGAGGCGAAGAACTCGTCGAGCCATGTTCAATAGCATTATCGTTTGTGAGTGCGCACAGGTGTTTGTACGGGGAGTAGTTGTTTTGTTTGAGATCAACCATTCCTTTTCTTTCCCTTAATTTAGCACAATGAGACCATTTCTCGTCACCAGTAGCGATACTGGATAGGAACGGTCGGTGTTCTTCACGAGCCAATTGCTGACGAGCAAGCAGATATGCGCATACGGCCAACCTCTGAGTTTAGTAATTTCGGCTTAGTGCATGTGGTACCAATACATCCGAGTTTTGATTCACTCTATTGCATGCAAGTGTAGCACGACGGTGGAATGATCACAGTTCTCACATCTGCCAGTTCTCGAACACTGAAGTGGATCATTGTGAATTAATGCGTTCAAATGATCTTCATCAAACCCTGAAGGTCTTCCTGAACGCCACGCCGAGTGGCCGCGCGGTTTGAGGCGCCATGTCAAGGATTGCAACGTCCCTCCCGCCGGAGGTTCGAGTCCTTCCTGGGGCATGGTTGTGTGTGTTGTTCTTAGCATAAGTTAGTTTAAGTAGTGTGAAAGTCTAGGGACCAATGATCTCAGCAGTTTGTTCCCTTACGAATTCACACACATTTCAACATTTCTTCGTGAACGTGGAGAGTCAACTAATATCAAAACGGTCTTCCTTAGATCGAGAAAACCATTCTCTTGCCGTGCTCTAGCCCATACACGGAGAAAATGTTTCTGGCGCCGCCCTATTGAAGTCAAACAGAAGAATATATGGAAATGCCGGCCGCGGTGGTCGTGCGGTTCTAGGCGCTCCAGTCCGGAGCCGCGCTGCTGCTACGGTCGCAGGTTCGAATCCTGCCTCGGGCATGGATGTGTGTGATGTCCTTAGGTTAGTTAGGTTTAAGTAGTTCTAAGTTCTAGGGGACTGATGACCACAGCAGTTGAGTCCCACAGTGCTCAGAGCCATATATGGAAATATTCCAATGTATCCACTTGGCACTCCATTTTCTCGCGTCCACAGCTCCATCCAATATCTCTAAATGACAATATGTTAACTCAGACAGCAACAGTGAATTGTAAAGAAACAAATGGAAATCGATAAATAAACCCCTAGCATCCGGAAGAGTAGAAAATCAAAACATAAACGCTACGAACATATTCACTAACCTAATATTTACATCTACATCTACATGGATACTCTGCAAATCACATTTAAGTGCCTGGCAGAGGGTTCATCGAACCACCTTCACAATTCTCTATTGTTCCAATCTCGTATAGCGAGCAGAAAGAATGAACACCTATATCTTTCCGTACGAACTCTGATTTCCCTTATTTTATCGTTGTGATCGTTCCGCCCTTTGTAGATCGGTGTCAACAAAATATTTTCATATTCGGAGGAGAAAGTTGGTGATTGGAATTTCGTGAGAAGATTCCGTCGCAACGAAACACACCTTTCTTTTAACGATTTCCAGCCCAAATCCTGTATCATTTCTGTGACACTCTCTCCCATATTTCGCGATAATACAAAAGGTGCTGCCTTTCTTTGAACTTTTTCGGTGTACTCCGTCAGTCCTACCTGGTAAGGATCCCACACCGCGCAGCAGTATTCTAAAAGAGGACGGGCAAGCGTAGTGTAGGCAGCCTCCTTAGTAGGTGTGTTACATTTTCTAAGTGTACTGCCAAAAAGATTTTCTATGTGTTCTTTCCAATTTAAGTTGTTCGTAATTGAAATACCTAGGTATTTAGTTGAATTTACGGCTTTTAGATTAGACTGATTCCTTTTAGCACTCATGTGGATGACCTCACACTTTTCGTTATTTAGGGTCAACTGCCACTTTTCGCACCATTTTTTCCTAAATCGTTTTGCAGTTTGTTTTGATCTTCTGATGACTTTATTAATCGATAAACGACAACATCATCTGCAAACAACCGAAGACGGCTGCTCAGATTGTCTCCCAAATCGTTTATATAGGTAAGGAACAGCAGAGGGCCTATAACACTACCTTGGAAAACGCCTGAAATCACTTCTGTTTTATTCGGTGACTTTCTGTCAATTACTACGAACTGTGACCTCTCTGATAGGAAATCGCAAATACAGTCACATAACTGAGACGATATTCCATAAGCGCTCAATTTCACTACGAGCCGCTTGTGTGGTACAGTGTCAAAAGCCTTCCGGAAATCCAGAAAAAAGGAATCGATCTGAAATCCCTCGTCAATAGCACTCAACACTTCATGTGAATAAAGAGCTAGTTGTGCTTTCACAGGAACAATGTTTTCTAAACCCATGTTGACTGTGTGTCAAAATGGCCCTGAGGTCACCAGTCCCGTAGAACCTAGAACTACTTAAACCTAACTATCCTAAGGACATCACACACATCCATGCCCGAGGCAGGATTCGAACCTGCGACCGCAGCAGTCGCGCGGTTCCAGACTGAAGCGCCTAGAACCGCTCGGCCACAAGACTGTATGTCAATAGTCAGTTTTCTTCTAGGTAATTCATTATGTTCGAACACAATATATGTTCTAAAATCCTGCTACATATCGACGTTAACGATATGGGCCTGTAATTTAGTGGATTACTCCTAGTACCTTTCTTGAATATTGGTGTGATCTGTGCAACTTTCCAGTCATTGGGTACAGATCTTTCGTCGAGAAAACGGTTGTATATGATTGTTAAGAATGGAGCTAATGCATCAGCATATTCCGAAAGGAACCTAATTGGTATGCAGTCTGGACCAGAAGACTTGCTTTTATTAAGTGATTTGAGTTGCTTCACTACTCCGAGGATATTTACTTCTACGTTACTCATGTGAATGCGAGCCTGTTCTCGATTCGAATCCTGGAATATTTACTTCGTCTTCTTTTGTGAAGGCATTTCGGAATACATGTTCCATACATCATCTGAACGATTCTTTCATCGAAATGATGTGGAACGAGTCAGTTATCGGATATGTATATATACTGAGCGTTAACTTTAAAGAATATATTATTTTTTTAGTGCTGCTCGTGCAACTTCACTTGAAAAGCAGGAGTTTTTTAATTAAATAAAATGTTTCCACAGTCATAAAACCGCTACAGGTTTTCGTATCGTGACCGCTAGTTCCGCAGCTTGCGCCAGGTTCTGCGTTGTGTGTTTGGTACGTGTCCTCTGGTTTATTCCGACCGACAGCTTCCTCCGAGACGTTCGGGAGCGCCTTATTGAAAGTAAGAGGTCCCGGCGGTAGTAGACGTCGAGTAACACGGTGACCCGGAGAGAGGCGAAGGATCGGGGAAATTGGCAGGCGCGACCGGGTGGCGAGTGGCGGCAGCCGAAGCTGGCTGCAGATCAATACTGACCTGCCAGGAGAGACGCCGCCCACTCTACCTGTTGTGCGTACGCGCTGCCGCTGGCCGCTCTCCCCGTCAATCGTGACTCAGTGAGCAGCACCGAGCGAGCCTGCAAGACTCGCGAAAGCAGCCGCGGCGACTCTGCACTCCCTGTCCGGTGTACCACGAGTAGCTGCGGTGTGCCACAACAGTTTGGTTCAAAATGGTTCAAATGGCTCTGAGCACTATGGGACTTAACATCTGCGGTCATCAGTCCCCTAGAACTTAGAACTACTTAAACCTAACTCACCTAAGCACATCACACACATCCATGCCTGAGGCACGATTCGAACCTGCTACCGTAGCGGTCGTGCGGTTCCAGACTAGCGCCTAGAACCGCTCGGCCACCCCGGCCGGCCGCAAAAGTTTATTTACACCAGTAGTGGGATACGGTGCGAATGCGTGTGGGCTCGCTGGCTCACCATTTTTAGCGCTGTTGTGACAGGTACTTAAAGAAACATACTACTACGTATCAAAAAAATGGCTCTAGGCACTACGGAACTTAACATCTGAGGTCATCAGTGCCCTAGACTTAGAACTGTGAGGCAGGATTCGAACCAGCGACCGTAGCAGCAGCGTGGTTCCGGACTGAAGCGCCTAGAACTGCTCCGCAACAGCATTGCAACTTTCGGTACGTCTACCCAGTACAGTGTGTTCGGAAATCCCCGTTACAAATATTTACGACTTGATGAGGGGAGTGAGTACATAATATTTTGAGTTGGAAACCAGTCAGATGTGTAATGCGTCGGCGTCTGCTGAGTGAAAGAGAAAAGTCTCAGAGTTGCTTGTCCTGGTATGCAGCAGGGTAGACAGTGTGACGAAACAAGTGCTGTATCATTTGAGAGATACAGAGACGAGCGAATGTGCCGGGGCTTACTCCAGTTCACTACTACTACAGCCACTTCATCATAACGCGCCTGTGCGCAAAATACAAGTATTTCACCATAATCTAAGGATGAAATTAAAAAGTAAAGTTGCTTTTCCAAACTTTGGCAGCATATGCGCCAGTATATTAATGTCAAAAATGTTAAATCTCAGAGTGATCAGACGACTATTTCCTTAAATACATGGCTTTAAATAAAAAAAGAAATGGCGCTAAATAATAAAGCACGAAAGACAAAAATTGTTCAGGATGTGCAAATGTATGTTATAATCAACTGTTCCACGTTTCTACCTGATCAGAACAATAGTTTCGTCCATACCAGGCAGGATTGACGGAGGACATCGAAATAGTGCAAAGAAGGGCAGCTCGTTTCGTACTATCGCGCAATGGGGGTGAGAGTATCACTGATATGATACGCAGGTTGGGGTGGCAGTCACTGAAACAAAGGCGGTTTTCTTTGCGGCAAGATCTACTTACGAAATTTCAATCACCAACTTTCTCTTCCGAATGCGAAAATATTTTGTTGACACCCACATGATCACCATAATAAAATAAGAGGAAAGATTTAGGTGTTCCTTTTTCCCATGCGCCATTCGAGAGTGGAATGGTAGAGAAGTAGTATAAAAATGGTTCGATGAACCCTCTGCCAGGCACTTAAGTGTGAATTGCAGAGTAACCATGTAAAGTAGAGGTAGATGAAAATCGGCGTTTTTAAGAGAAATTGAAGACGCTAAGTATTAGACTTAGGAAGATGAAAATTGGTATGAAGCTTCAGTTTGATGTAAAAGGATTAACTATGTGACCCCATTAAGCTACCTCCAATAGTTTTCAAGTAATCTACTGAAAACTAGATTTGGAATAAAAACGTCCGTATTTGTGGTAGATTAAGTATCAGTTATATTAATGATTGACAATTATGATTACAGCACTTGATTACATCCATTAAATAATAAAGCTATAACAAGTTTCAAGACTTTGATGTAAATGCCAATCAATAATAGGTCTCTTAAAGTTGTAGTTCAGAAGTTCCGTCCTAAAAATTCTAGCCGGCACGGTTTAAATGCATTCGAGCTAAAACTTTTTCGGTAATTGAAGCCAACTTAGCTCTGTGTTTGTAAACTGATACACAACAGTGTTATAAAATGTGTCCGACAAAGCGGCCATTTGGATGCTGCTACCAGGGCATACAGCAGATGAAGGCATATGTTCCTTTCACCATCCGCTGCGCCCATATATAAATACGGTCTTAGAGGTAGCGAACAGGCACACTTAACACCGAGCTAGCAATCTGTCCGCGTCAAACACCGGCATACACTGTGTCTCGGATAACGTCATAGGCAGGCTGCTGCTAACCGCATGTTTTCGGTACAAATAGGCAGTGAACTCGCGACGACTGCACACCGTCCTGAATCGCTTAGACTTCGCGGAAGCAACTGTTCGTGTGCCGCCAGTAATGTTAACCAAACCGCGTGGCAAGTGGAGAGATTGTTTTCCACTTTTGTGGTGAGCAAGTAACATTGATTATTAGGAGTCAGGGGGAAAGACCATTTAAAGGGAACTTACCGTAGAGGTCGCCTCTGAAATGCTCAAGACATTATTATTATTATTATTATTATTTCTTCTTTCCTTTCTCAGACCTTAGGTCTGGTTCGAAATGAAAGTGACGCGGACCTTGATCAAGCGTGACTTCCTTTTAACTGTACGGTATATGTTACATTGCGTTTAGGAACTTTCGGGTAATTGAACATGTATCAATAATTACGGATTTCTGTAGTTGTATATATATGTTTGGATGTAGCTGTATTGCGTTGATGTACTGGTGGATATTGTGTGGTATGACTCCTGTAGTTGATAATATAATTGGTATGATGTCAACTTTATCCTGATGCCACATGTCTTTGACTTCCTCAGCCAGTTGGATGTATTTTTCAATTTTTTCTCCGGTTTTCTTTTGTATATTTGTTGTATTGGGTATGGATATTTCGATTAGTTGTGTTAATTTCTTCTTTTTATTGGTGAGTATGATGTCAGGTTTGTTATGTGGTGTTGTTTTATCTGTTATAATGGTTCTGTTCCAGTATAATTTGTATTCATCATTCTCCAGTACATTTTGTGGTTCATACTTGTATGTGGGAACGTGTTGTTTTATAAGTTTATGTTGTAAGGCAAGTTGTTGATGTATTATTTTTGCTACATTGTCATGTCTTCTGGGGTATTCTGTATTTGCTAGTATTGTACATCCACTTGTGATGTGATCTACCGTTTCTGTTTGTTGTTTGCAAAGTCTGCATTTATCTGTTGTGGTATTGGGATCTTTAATAATATGCTTGCTGTAATATCTGGTGTTTATTGTTTGATCCTGTATTGCAATCATGAATCCTTCCGTCTCACTGTATATATTGCCTTTTCTTAGCCATGTGTTGGATGCGTCTTGATCGATGTGTGGTTGTGTTAGATGATACGGTTGCTTGCCATGTAGTGTTTTCTGTTTCCAATTTACTTTCTTCGTATCTGTTGATGTTATGTGATCTAAAGGGTTGTAGAAGTGGTTATGAAATTGCAGTGGTGTAGCCGATGTATTTATATGAGTGATTGCTTTGTGTATTTTGCTAGTTTCTGCTCGTTCTAGAAAGAATTTTCTTAAATTGTCTACCTGTCCATAATGTAGGTCTTTTATGTCGATGAATCCCCTTCCTCCTTCCTTTCTGCTTAATGTGAATCTTTCAGTTGCTGAATGTATGTGATGTATTCTATATTTGTGGCATTGTGAACGTGTAAGTGTATTGAGTGCTTCTAGGTCTGTGTTACTCCATTTCACTACTCCAAATGAGTAGGTCAATACTGGTATAGCGTAAGTATTTATAGCTTTTGTCTTGTTTCTTGCTGTCAATTCTGTTTTCAGTATTTTTGTTAGTCTTTGTCTATATTTTTCTTTTAGTTCTTCTTTAATATTTGTATTATCTATTCCTATTTTTTGTCTGTATCCTAGATATTTATAGGCATCTGTTTTTTCCATCGCTTCTATGGAGTCACTGTGGTTATTCAATATGTAATCTTCTTGTTTAGTGTGTTTTCCCTTGACTATGCTGTTTTTCTTACATTTGTCTGTTCCAAAAGCCATATTTATATCATTGCTGAATACTTCTGTTATCTTTAGTAATTGGTTGAGTTGTTGATTGGTTGCTGCCAGTAGTTTTAGATCATCCATGTATAGCAAATGTGTGATTTTGTGTGGGTATGTTCCAGTAATATTATATCCATAATTAGTATTATTTAGCATGTTGGATAGTGGGTTCAGAGCAAGACAGAACCAGAAAGGACTTAATGAGTCTCCTTGGTATATTCCACGCTTAATCTGTATTGGCTGTGATGTGATATTATTAGAGTTAGTTTGGATATTAAGTGTGGTTTTCCAGTTTTTCATAACTATGTTTAGGAACTGTATCAATTTAGGATCTACTTTGTATATTTCCAATATCTGTAGTAACCATGAGTGGGGTACACTATCAAAAGCTTTTTGGTAATCAATGTATGCGTAGTGTAGTGACCTTTGTTTAGTTTTAGCTTGATATGTCACCTCTGCATCTATTATCAGTTGCTCTTTACATCCTCGTGCTCCTTTGCAGCAGCCTTTTTGTTCTTCATTTATAATTTTGTTCTGTGTTGTATGTGTCATTAATTTCTGTGCAATGACTGAGGTTAATATTTTGTAGATTGTTGGTAGGCATGTTATGGGGCGATATTTAGCTGGGTTTGCTGTGTCTGCTTGATCTTTAGGTTTCAGATAGGTTATTCCATGTGTAAGTGTATCAGGGAATTTGTATGGGTCTGCAATGTAACTGTTAAATAATTTAGTTAGATGTGAATGTGTTGAGGTGAACTTCTTTAGCCAGAAATTTGCTATTTTATCATTTCCAGGGGCTTTCCAATTGTGCGTAGAATTAATTGCTCGGGTGACTTCATGTTGTAAAATTATCACTTCAGGCATTTGTGGTATCATCTTGTATGAGTCTGTTTCTGCTTGTATCCACCGTGCATGCCTGTTATGTTGTACCGGGTTTGACCATATGTTGCTCCAGAAGTGTTCCATGTCTGTTATGTTTGGTGGATTGTCTATTTTAATGTGTGTGTTATCTATTGTCTGGTAAAATTTCTTTTGGTTTGTGTTGAATGTTTGGTTTTGTTTCCTTCTATTTTCACTTTTTTTGTATCTTCTAAGTCGTTTGGCCAATGCTTGTAATTTCTGCTTCTTTTCATCTAATTGCTCTATTGCTTCTTGTTGTGAGATTTTACCTAACCTTTTTCGTTTTTTGTCTGATATTTCATTTCTTATAAATTGTGTTAGCTGTCCGATGTCTTTTCTCAGTTTTTCTATTCTGATCTGTAGCCTGTGTTGCCATGCTGGTTTTGTGGGTTTCTTCTGTGTGTTGGTTGGTTCTGATCTCTGCCTAGTGTGTATATTTAGTGTAGTGAGTGCTCCTACATAAACCAGTAGTTGTAACTCTTCCATTGTTGTATTTTCATTTATTTTGTTGTGTATGATTGTGTTGATAGTTGTTATTGTTGTTTCGACTTGTGGGTTATTTGGTGGTGTATGCAAGAATGGTCTAATTATTATTATTATTATTATTATTATTATTATTATTATTATTATTATTATTTCTTTACTTTCTCAGACGTTAAGTCTGGTTAAAAAGGGAAAGTGACGCGGACCTTGATCAAGTGTCACTTCCTTTTAAAAAAAATGGTTCAAATGGCTCTGAGCACTATGGGACTCAACTGCTGAGGTCATTAGTCCCCTAGAACTTAGAACTAGTTAAACCTAACTAACCTAAGGACATCACAAACATCCATGCCCGAGGCGGGATTCGAACCTGCGACCGTAGCGGTCTTGCGGTTCCAGACTGCAGCGCCTTTAACCGCACGGCCATTTCGGCCGGCACTTCCTTTTAACTGTACGGTATGTGTTATATTGCATTTACGAACTTTCGGGTAATTGAACATGTATCCATAATTACAGATTATTATTATTATTATTAACAGGAATATTACTATGTTGTGAGCGTGAAATTTTTATTGAAAATACGAATCAGTTAGAACTCAAAACTTTCATTTATTATCATAGTTCCTGGTCCTGCCGAGTAAGTAGAGAGTAGATAAAATTTCTTTCATTGAGCAAAAGAAGAATGTGGACTTGCAGACTGGGAACTATGGTCAGTATGTACTCCATCGCTTTCTCGCTGACTGCAAAAATAGTTTTCAGGCTCTTGTAAAAGAGGGCGACGAACAAATACAATATTGCTAATTAAAAATTAACCCACCATCCCACAGCAGGGTTGCGTGAACATCGTCAGTCACCTTATCTCACTTAACGACTCTAAATGTGGTTTCAGCATGATGGTGCACCATGTCACTTCTCACGTGCAATTGGGAGACATCTCAGCAGACGATATGGTGAAAGATGGATAGGCCGAGGTGGTCCAACCGCGTGGCCGCAGCAATCGCCGGATTTACGTCTTATGGACTACTTCTTGCGGGGTCGTACGCAAATTTCAGTTTACGAGACTCCTGCTGGCGGCTTCCGATCCGACCAGACGCACTCCTCTCCTGCTCTCTTGGGCAGCAGCCCATTCAGTTTCGGCGGCTTCTCTACTCCTGCCTTTCCTTTGTACGGCATTAAACAACCAAGCACTTAAAATATGTTTGATTTTTCACCTCAACAGGTGCCCACTGCTTTCCCTTCCTCGCCAATCCTGACTCGTTAACATCGTATGCTTTAAGATCTGGTGATATGGACCGTGATGATTTCAACTATTACAGGAGATATGGTATTGTCATTTGAATAGTTACCGTAATATTTTACTATTTTCTTAACTCATTAAATGTGCTAAACTTAGCTGCATGTAAGTCCCCTCCCACTTACATACACTAAATGTAATATTGCAACAGATCCCTCCCACAGTATTAAGGCCTCTACTAGGGCAAACCGTATTTCCGGGGAGTGACTGACACCGTTTTGTAAACAATGTTTATCACCACTTCTCTGGAAGGGAGAAGGAATGTACATTGTGGCAGCCAGTCAAGGAATATTTTAGGGAATTGATTACAAAATTTATTTCAAAGGCCCAGTAAAATCTTTACAAGTTTTCTTCCAGAGTAACTTACGCTGTGCCTGCGTGATACAAGTTGCCTGTCCCGCAAAACCGAGGCAGTTCTGTCCAGTTAAAGCTGCTGACAAGAGACGCCCTGAGACCTCTGCTGAAACTGCTAGCGATTTCACGCCATTGGATTTAGCCAATAGCGTGCGTGGGATACAGGTCACGTGTGTGGACGCTGGAGTGCTCTGCGGTGCGGAACACAGTTGCCTCTCTCTCTTGTAATCCAGACCTCGCCAGAGCAGACGTCTTTTTGGAAGGCAGAGGTTCTGGCTCTGCTTTTCACGACCGGCCATCATCGTAAGTTAACATGAATCGCTTCCCCTTCCGTTGCCCATTTCAATTAATTGTTCGACCTCCTAGACTGGCCTAAACCTGGTAACTTTCGACCCTAGACGCGCCTCTTGTACACCGTACATTGAAATATATCCTATTTATTGTACCTAATTGCCTGTTTTGTCATTTAACAGCAGCCTTGGATGCCGACTCTCAAATCTTGACCGCTCGACCTCCTGCAAACTGTCGTCACGAGGCATATGTAACAACCTTTTCCCCCTTTCCCTGCCCGTACACATTTACATTTGTGACCAGAAGTGGGATCATGAACATTAAGCCCCACGTGACCGCCTCCAACCCTCCCTGGCACGAGTTCTGACCGTGCACCAGAAATCGAAGTGACACCAGGTGGGATGCAGAGTGAGTAGGAGAACATACTTCGTATCTACAATATCCGTAAGTGATCATCACATCGAGCCGCTGTTCTGATGCTTCAGTATTGTTCTGTACCAGTATGCTGGATTACTTTTTGTTTTGGAATAATGTACACATGTAATGTTTAAGCGTTAATACAAAAAAAAAGTGCTTCAGTCGTAAATGCATGTTTCCTTTCGAATTTTTAGCAAATAACTGTACTGTGTCACGCCTAATTCAATTCCTCAAGCACAAGTGGATGAATTAACATCTCAGCTGAAACCGTTGTAGAACACATGGGTTCCTATTCAAAATATTATGTACTCACTTCTCTCTACAGGTCCTAGAAGTCTGTAACGAGAACTTTCGAAGACCCTGTATGTTTTGTTCATGTATCAGGTCTATGAGACATGGAGTTGACAGACAGGATATTGCTGTCTGCTGGCTAAACAAGAGGGGCCAAAAGGTACGCATAAAAATAGCCTGACCTGTAATTAATAAATCAGAAATTAAGAATATAACATTAGAAAAGTGGCAGGCAAAGTGTGGAACTTCAGAAAGTGGACGCAGAGCCGTTTTATAAGGGGCTATCAAATCGTTTCTGTTCGAAGGCGTACAGTCGAGGATGGGTATGCCAATCAGGCAAAAGCACCGTCAGCAATGAGGAAATCGTCCTACCGACGCACCAGACCGAAGTACCCGCTTGGCAACACTGTGTGTACAGCAGCGCCAAAAGTCCGTAGCTGTCTGTTGCACGTCCTCGTCCGACTGGAATCGGCGACCCTGAGAGGACTTTTTTAAAAGAACCGAAGGCGCAATAATACAGTGGGGAGAGATCTGGACTACAGTGCGAATGCTCGAGTGTTTCCCACTTGAGTTGGCGTAACTTCTGCGTTACATTTGCCACTTGGGCACTAGCGTCATCATGAAGCAGCATCACTCCATTTTACAACGGTGGTTTGCGACACACATGCAGCCTCATACACATTCTTCATTCTCCGCCGGATGTCTACCAGTGTTTGTCTCTCGACAGTCGACAAAAGAATAACTGCACGTTGATTCGGTTCGGATACATTTGGTAACAGCGTCGCCATTGTTCACGTTACCGCATTCACCGCGCGCATCTCGGCAAGACACGAATGTCGCATCGGAGTCGCACTACTTTGCAGATACGCTGCAGCGACCATCTCAAATAGAAACTTTTTGATCGCCACTTACAGATTCGTACGAATAACACTGGCGTTAGTGTGAACTCAACGTGACCTGATTGGCTAACTTCAAAGCAAACAGCGCAACGTATGGAACGTTTTTCTTAACAATTATTTGTTAGCACAGCCTACCCAGTAACACCCTTGCAAGCTTTTCAGACTGTTGCTGATAGTCCTGTAAACCTGCATCGGAGTCGCGCTACGTTGCAAGGCCTATACGCTCCAGCAATGCCTTCAAACGGAAACCTTTTATTGCCCCTTACAGTATTTTCAAGATTGCGAGTAAGAATAAAATTAAAACTATTTCAACCAAGAAAAGACATGCTATACTTTCTCAATTCTCATAGTCCCTATCCGACATGTGAGTGATGGATGGGGCGCAGGCCCACACGGGGTTGCGAATAAGGAGTGCGTGAGGTACGTGCGATCATTGTTAGTTATTGTTGTTGTGGTGGTGGTGGTGGTCTTCAGCCCGAAGAGTGGTTTGCCGTAGCTGTTCACGCTAGTCTGTCCTGTGGCAGCGCGGGATTAGCCGAGCGGTCTCAGGCGCTGCAGTCATGGACTGTGCGACTGGTCCCGGCGGAGGTTCGAGTCCTCCCTCGGGCATGGGTGTGTGTGTTGTCCTTAGGATAATTTAGGTTAAGTCGTGTGTAAGCTTACGGACTGATGACCTTAGCAGTTAAGTCCCATAAGGTTTCACACACATTTGAACTTTTTGCTGTTCTGTGCGACCTTCTTCAGATCTAAATCACTACAGCGCCTTACATCCATTTGTTGCTGCTTACTGTATTCATGCCTTGGCCACCCACTACAATTTTTTACCAACCGCGCTTCCCTCCATTACCAAATTGGCGATTTCGTGATGCCGAAAAACGTGTTCCATCAACCAATCGCTTGTAGAAGTCAGGTTGTGCCAAAAATATCTTTTTCCCCATTTCAAATTACTACCCTCTCATTAGAAATTCGATCTCCCTTCTAACCTTCAGCATTCTTGCGCAGCGCCACATTTGAAAAACTTCTTTTCTCTTCTTGCTTGAATTCTTTATCGTCTATGTCTCACTTCCGTACGCGACTACACTCCTAGTGAATACTCCCACAGAAAGATTCATAACACTTACATTTATATTCATCATCATCAGTGTTCTGCCAAAAGGCAGGTTTTCACATGGTAGTTCTCCAGGCTGTCCGGTCTTCTGCCATTCTTTTCAGGACTGCATAATTTCCTCTTCCCTTTATGTCATCTATCATCTTTTATCTCCTTCTTCCTCTCAGTCTTCTACCACAAACAAATCCTTCCAAAGCACCTGCTAGCAAGCACTCCCTTCTCAATGAACGTCCCAATCAGTTCTTTTTCCTTTCTCTTACAACCTTCCAATACTCTTTCATTACTCACTCTTTCCATCCAGCTTATTCTCTCCATTCTCCTCCACATCCACATCTCAAATGCTTCTAATCTTTTTTCACCCTCTCGTCTCAGTGTTCATTTTTCTGCCCCACATAGTGCCATGCTCCAGACAAAACATTTGCCACATAAGAGTCTCCTCTTTCTGTTGAATGTCTCCTTCGCTATGGCAATTCGAGTTTTCACCTCCTGGTGACATCTCAAGTCTTCAGTTATTGTACTTCCAAGATATTTAAATTCACTTACTTGGCTAATGGTAGATTGTCCTATTTTAATACTGGACAATCTGCGTCTTGTACTGATGACCATACTCTTTGTTTTTATTAGATGTTAAAAACTTTCTCTTTTTCAGAAATGCCTTTTCTTGCTACTGGCCTACTCTCATCACTGAATACAATGGAACGCCATTCGACTTTCCAGGAGATACTTTCAGGACACCAGAATAGCTACGCTTGGCGGTGACTTGGCGTTAGTGGTAGCCTGGCCAGAGACACACACGATCTTAGACTTGCTGCAGACGGTTTCCAATGGTCCTCGATGATGTATCAGGTGCAACATGAGCCTGAAATTTTTCCGTATAACGTTCGGTCAGCTACCACTGTTCGCACAATGCGTCGAACTTGACGTGCGTCAATACTGTGCAGACGCCCAGAATCTGGTGTACGTGTGTGGGAATGTTTCAAAGTCCACTGCTGAAAGCAACTACACACCACCGATACATTGGGCCCAATATGTGGAGCAGTCCGTCGATACACTCATTTAGCTTCCTGCAAGCCCACAACGCGATTCTGTTCAAAGGGCTGAAGTCGTTCAACAGGAGAACATACGTACTCACCTCCAAACCCAACATAGTTTCTGTTTGCGGAGTCGAAACAGAGGGGGCAAAGACAGGCCACGAGAGCGCCAGCTGTTCGCTGATGACCGAGACGAATGAATGACTAACACAACCTCCCCTCAGTGTGCACATTTTGTAAAATGCTACTACTCAACACAGTCCACGAAGACCTTGCACTTTTTTCCAGCGGTGTATTTTGAACGACAAAATCAAATGGCTCTGAGCACTATGGGTACTTAACATCTGAGTTGATCAGTCCCCTAGAACTTAGAACTACTTACACCTAACTAACCTAAGAACATAACACACATCCATGCCCGAGGCAGGATTCGAACCTGCGACCGTAGCGGTCGCGCGGTTGCACACTGAAGCGCCTAGAACCGCTCAGCCACAACGGCCGGCAAACAAGAACAACCGTCTTGTAGAATATACAGGGTGTTACAAAAAGGTACGGCCAAACTTTCAGGAAACATTAACATTCCTCACACACAAATAAAGAAAAGATGTTATGTGGACATGTGCCCGGAAACGCTTAATTTCCATGTTAGAGCTCATTTTAGTTTCGTCCACCTACGCTCAATGGAGCACGTTATCATGTTTTCAAACGTGATACTCTACCTGTGCTGCTAGAACATGTGCCTTTACAAGTACGACACAACATGTGGTTCATGCACGTTGGAGCTCCTGCACATTTCAGTCGATGTGTTCGTACGCTTCTCAACAACAGATTCGGTGACCGATGGATTGGTAGAGGCGGACCAATTCCATGGCCTCCACGCTCTCCTGACCTCAACCCTCTTGACTTTCATTTATGGGGGCATTTGAAAGCTCTTGTCTACGCAACCCCGGTACCGAATGTAGAGACTCTTCGTGCTCGTATTGTGGACGGCTGTGATACAATACGCCATTCTCCAGGACTGCATCAGCGCATCAAGGATTCCATGCGACGGAGGGTGGATGCATATATCTTCGCTAACGGAGGTCATTTTGAACATTTCCTGTAAAAAAGTGTTTGAAGTCACGCTGGTACGTTCTGTTGCTGTGTGTTTCCATTCCATGATTAATGTGATTTGAAGAGAAGTAATAAAATGAGCTCTAACATGGAAAGTATGCGTTTCCGGACACATGTCCACATAACATATTTTCTTTCTTTGTGTGTTAGGAATGTTTCCTGAAAGTTTGGCCGTACCTTTTTGTAACGCCCTGTATTTGGAAAAGACTTCAAAAAGATTTAATTAGGCAAGTACTTGTTTGTTTTGTTTTGCGTTAGGGCACAAAAACAACTGAGGTCATACACGCCCAAGTCAAAACTATAGAACGCAAACACAGAGACAAGGGAAACGACTATGTGTCAGTCCCAAAGGAAAGAATAGGAGACATCAAAACAAGGCACGTGCAAAAAGGACTAAAATTTAAAAAAAAAAACCACCAAACAAAAATGGAGATCCAAAATTAAAAGTTAAATGGCCTTCACCATATTGTTTCGGGGGATAAAAAGTATAACGCGGGCGACAGCCCGCGAGGCAAGTACTTAAATTCATAAGTAAGTTGTCAGAATAAAACGGCCGCGAGTGTCGTACCGTGAGCCATTAGTTAGAAACCGCCGGCAATAGACTGAACAAGCCTATCGCAAAGGTAGTGGTCAGCTCTTACAGATTATGTCAAGGAAGGTGAGGGAGGGTGATTGCGCGGCAGTCCGTGATAACACCGGCATATTGTTCCATTTTTTAAGCACTTTCTTCCACGTCACGGTTGACGCAACAGTTAAGACTGTTACCCACGTCACTCCCGTGTCGTGCTGTCCAGGCGGGCGCTGTGGTTGCTGGTCTCACGCTACCCTGCGTTTAATTGACGTGGCTGGGGTGCGATCCCCGATGACTGATTGGCCCGACCGCCACACATTTATGTTTTCGTAATTATTTGGTGGCACCTGAAGCTTTAAGCTTCGAAAGCGGTCGTGGAATAAATTCAGAAAATTACAAGCAACTGAAGCGGATTTTTATTCCATTAAATATGATCCTCAAGTTGCGCATGTTCACCTTACCAAATATATTTTGTACATCTTCGTCGATTACAGTTACTGATTTCCCCATATTGTAACAGTGACAATAGTTCATATGCTGATTTGAGTAGCAGGTGTAATAGACAGTCAACCAGTTGCAATAAATCGTGGTTTTCAAATAACCTTTTTCATGGTTTCGATGGATTTAAACCTGTCTTCCTCATAAGGACACAGGTACTTCACATCAGCAATCATTCAGTAGAACTATATCCACATGACATGTGTTGGCAACGGTCTGTATGTCCATATGTAAAAGTTAGTGTCAAGGGCTTGTCACATCAGTAAAACCAGTCTCTTAAAATAACAGACCATGTTAATGGCTACATGTCGCCTGGAAAACCACAATTTATTGCAGCTGGTTGACTGTCTGTTACACCTGTTGTTCTGTAACCATTGCTATAATGCAGCCATATTCGAAATATTGCTGATCTGAATCATATTTTCTTCCCTTGTCCTAAAGATAATGTTCATAGACAGGATTTTAAGGAATATTCGGAAACATCCGGCGTCCATCTACCTTGCAGTTTTACCACTAAACTTTACGGCAACTCCAGCTGATATACGAGGTGTGGCTAGAAAAAAACCGGACTAGTACTGGTGAAACAATAAAACGAATGCAATAAGGCTGAAAGTCGCGTGGCCAGTCACGTGACTCTCGCTCCGCCTACTGCTCGAGTTTCATCTGCCTCCTGCACTCAGTCTGCCCGTGGCGTCTGTTTTAAGTAGTTGACGTTTTGTCTGTGCGTCGGAAAATGTTGAGTGTACAGAAAGAACAGCGTGTTAACATCAAATTTTGTTTCAAACTAGGAAAATCTGCAAGTGAAACGTTTGTAATGTTACAACAAGTGTACGGCGATGATTGTTTATCGCGAACACAAGTGTTTGAGTGGTTTAAACGATTTAAAGATGGCCGCGAAGACACCAGTGATGACACTCGCACTGGCAGACCATTGTCAGCAAAAACTGATGCAAACATTGAAAAAATCGGTAAACTTGTTCGACACTTTCCTTGTCAACTCCTGTTAACTCAGACACTGCTCTGATTGTTAAACGGCGATCTTGTCGAACACGTTTACCGATTTTTTCAATGTTTGCATCAGTTTTTGCTGACAATGGTCTGCCAGTGCGAGTGTCATCACTGGTGTCTTCGCGGCCATCTTTAAATCGTTTAAACCACTCAAACACTTGTGTTCGCGATAAACAATCATCGCCGTACACTTGTTGTAACATTACAAACGTTTCACTTGCAGTTTTTCCTAGTTTGAAACAAAATTTGATGTTAACACGCTGTTCTTTCTGTACACTCAACATTTTCCGACGCACAGACAAAACGTCAACTACTTATAACAGACGCCACGGGCAGACTGAGTGCAGGAGGCAGATGAAACTCGAGCAGTAGGCGGAGCGAGAGTCACGTGACAGGCCACGCGACTTTCAGCCTTATTGCATTCGTTTTATTGTTTCACAAGTACTAGTCCGGTTTTTTTCTAGCCACACCTCGTATGTACGTCGATATTTAATTTTTGACATCTTGTCAAGTTACAGTATAGCTCTTATCGATAACAGGATATAGATATTTAAGAAGACGTTTGTAAAAACCATGCAAAGTATTGTATTTGTATGGCTGTATGGTATTTCTCCTGCCAAATACCAAATAAAAAAGGTCCCATGACAGTGGGGAGCACTGTTGCACGCTTTCAGTCACCAAGTACAAAAGGCTTGCCGCAACACGGACTGAAAGCCATAGTTCTCTTAAGTGCGACAAAATTGAGGCGTTACCATAGAAACGTAACCAAAACCACGTTACGTATACGGTGGTGATGTACGCAGGAAGCAGGACCTCTATGTATACTGGAGCTACTAGGCCTTCTCAGGCCCAACGAGCTACAGGAAGCGACATCGCTCCAGTGCTGCTCGCGCCTTTTACCATCCAATTAGGCCGGCAGGAGGTAAGTCTGCGCGAATAGGACGCGGCTGCGAATAGGAGCGCACAGCGAGGTAGGCACCGGCTGCATTAACCCGTCGAGTTTAGAATAGCACCTTCATTCGGTAGCTGTGTAAACACATGTACACTCCCCTAACGCAACGATCCCTAATATCTTCTCACTGTCGTATTAAGTCAAACTTCCTTGGACAACCGTAACGTCTCCCGTCGTTTACATCGCCTGCGATCGATAATGGTACAGATACACTGCGCATCGCACACACAGATTTAATTTTTGTTTGAAACAACGGATAACACTGTCCCAGAGATAAATTAGTTCCAACCAAAAAATAGGCCTATAACGACTCGTTTTAGTAGAACCAATCACTATTTAATCGTATATTCGAACCGAACACTATGTAAGAAACGTAGGTAGCGTCGGATTATTTTATGTTGCAGACATACAGCTCCCGCACATGTCTATGACGAGCTCGCGAAGGGCGTGCGAAACGTATCTGAGAGTACGGAACTCGAGGCTGACGTTTGTATACTTCAGACTCGGCACGAGCTGTAAACGAACTGCATGCGCGACAGGAAATATAGCGAGTGACGAAACGTGTTCAGTACTGCGTGTCACTACCGACTTGGACGGTTGAGAATAAGGAAATTGAAGGTATTCGAATACTACCGATTCGGGCACAAGCTGCATGCGTAGAAGAAAACATGCGAGCAACGAAACATTCCACGCTGTAACGGGTCTCTTGGCATATTCGTTTCAAAATAACTGAGGCGTAGCGCCTCATATTGAGCCCGTAAGTCTGACGGCAGCATACATGAGTCACGGTTCAATGACATGTGCAATCCGATCCAGTCGCTAGCTGCAAGTAGTTACGGCTGTGGCCGAAATGTGTCACCATCTTATGGGCTATAAAATCATACGTAGTTAAAACAGCATATTTTGGAAACAAAACTATCTTTTGTGAATATTACGACTGTTATTTAATATTGATGGTTTAACTATTAGTGGGAATGATGGTATGAAAGCGAAGTATTTAATAAATGAATATTGTCATGTACATTAGCTGAGTACATGACAGTGTGAGAACTGGTTGTACAGTGCTCTCAATGAACTTTTATTAAGTGCAACCAGCTAATTTGTGGGACTGGGGAAACGAGAAACATTTTACGATAATTCTGTTAGTTAAAAAAGGAATTATTTTGATAATTGTGGATTTTCTAAATTTGATCGTTTAATAAATTGTTCATAAAACCTATTAGGCTGTGATTGGTCAGCCCTACATTACTGGACTCCAAGGTCACCGGACCTGACTATGTGATTATTTCTTGTGGGTTTTTATAAAAGACTGTGCCGGCCGCTGTGGCCGAGCGGTTCTAGGCGCTTCAGTCCGGAACCGCACTGCTGCTACCCTCGCAGGTTCGAATCCTGCCTCGGGCATGGATGTGTGTGATCTCCTTAGGTTAGTTAGGTTTAAGTAGTTCTAAGTCTAGGGGACTGATGACCTCAGATGTTAAGTCCCATAGTGGTTAGAGCCATTTGAACCATAAAAGACTGTGTTTATGTGCCTCCGTTACCAACAACAATGAACGAACTGAGACATCGCATAACAGCAGCTGTGGAAGCTGTAAACTCAAGCAAGACATGCTCGCTGCAGTGTGGGAACAATTTGAATACCGCATTGACGTATGCCGTACATCTCAAGGGAGAGGGGGGGGGGGGATATTGAACACCTATGAGAAGGTATGAAAAAAAAAACTTTTTAAGTTTCCCATCCATAAAAAACAAAATTCAATGTATATGTTTATGAGCTTCAGAAATATAGACATAACAAATCTGATGATTCTTTTTGATACTATGATATAATACACTAGATATAATGATATATGATATATTCTAAAACGAAAGCAAATACTTTCAATACAAAATTAAGTTTTTTTTTTTTTTTTTTTTTTTTTTTTTTTTTTTTTACGGAGCACGTCATATTATTTCTTACGCAATTAGTAACATTAAAAATCACAAATTGCATCGCAATACTTCAATTACATGCCGAGAAGTTGCAAAGCGAAGCTGACGCTCGAAATAAACGAAACGCGCCGCTATAGCACATCCCGAGATGCAAGCGTAAACACCATGTTATCGCGATGTGTTTGACGTACTACGATGCAAAAAGCACTGTACTTAGTACTATTTACGCTGTTATTAAGTGGACTGGAAACAACAAAGCTGTCCAAACACACACAATGAAAAATAAGGAAAGGATTCACTCCTTCGTGCTTTATTGATCTTTACTCCAGTCCTAGATTGGACATTTTGGTTTTTCGTTACCGCGTATCACCGACCAGGATAAACATAGTTAGTGGGTGAGTTACGGATCTAACAGAGGGGAGAATAGTTTAAGTAGATATGCGACTGGACATCTGTATTGTTTCCAGTACACTTACTAACAGTGTTAATAGCGACGAGTACAGCGGTTGTTGCATCGTAGTAAGTCAAAAAGCTATTACGAGCAACACGGGGTTCACGCTTGGTCTCAGGATATGCAACAGCGGCGAGTTTCGTTTATTTCAAGCGTCAACTTCACTTTGCAATTTCTCTGGATGTACACTACTGGCCATTAAAATTGCTACACCAAGAAGAAATGCAGATGATAAACGGGTATTCATTGGACAAATATATTATACTAGAACTGACATGTGATTACATTTTCACGCAATTTGGGTGCATAGATCCTGAGAAATCAGTAATCAGAACAACCACCTCTGGCCGTAATAAGGCCTTCATACGCCTGGGCATTGAGTCAAACAGAGCTTGAATGGCGTGTACAGGTACAGCTGCCCATGCAGCTTCAACACGATACCACAGTTCATCAAGAGTAGTGACTGGCGTATTGTGACGAGACAGTTGCTCGGCCACCATTGACCAGACGTTTTCAATGGTGAGAGATCTGGAGAATGTGCTGGACAGGACAGCAGTCTAACATTTTCTGTGTCCAGAAAGGCCCGTACAGGATCTGCAACACGCGGTCGTGCATTATCTTGCTGGGATCGAATGAAGGGTAGAGCCACGGGTCGTAACACATCTGAAATGTAACGTGCACTGTTCAAAGTGCCGTCAGTGCGAACAGGAGGTGACCGAAACGTGTAAACAATGGCACCCCATACCATCATGCCGGGTGATACGCCGGTACGGCAATGACGAATATTCGAATCCAATGTGCGTTCGCCACGATGTCGCCAAACACGAATGCGACCATCATTATGCTGTAAACAGAACCTGGATTCATCCGAAAATATGACGTTTTTCCATTCGTGCACCCAGGTTCGTCGTTGAATACACCATCGCGGGCGCTCCTGTCTGTGATGCAGCGTCAAGGGTAACAGCCATAGTCTCCGAGCTGATAGTTCATGCTGCTGCAAACGTCGTCGAACTGTTAGTGCAGATGGTTGTTGTCTTGCAAACGTCCCGATCTGTTGACTCAGGGATCGAGACGTGGCTGCACGATCCGTTACAGCCATGTGGATAAGATGCGTGTCATCTTGACTGCTAATGACACCTTTCCATTGGGATCCAGCACGGCGTTCCGTATTACCCTCCTGAACCCATCGATTCCATACTCTGCTAACAGTCACTGGATCTCGACCAATGCGAGCAGCAATGTCACGATACGATAAACCGCAATCTCGATACGCTACAATCCGACCTTTATCAAAGTCGGAAACGTGATGGTACGCATTTCTCCTCCTTACACGAGGCATCGCAACAGCGTTTCACCAAGCAACGGCGGTCAACTGCTGTTTGTGTATGAGAGATCGGTTTGAAACTTTCCTCATGTCAGCACGTTGTAGGTGTCGCCACCGGCGCCAACCTTGTGTGAATGCTGTGAAAAGCTAATCATTTGCATGCATTTGCACAGAACGTTTCTGATGTTCGTATATGGGAACAGATATTGAAACTAGTCAATCCCTCACTTCAATAAGTGATGGACATATTGGATCGGCAGGACACACTTGACTTTGCTCAGGAGTCATTTGAAACTTCACCAGCCGTGTGTCACGTTAACTGGCCCGCCGGGCGAGCTGCATGGAGCAGTTAACAGCACTCGCGCCTGGCAGCGCAGCTGCCACCAGGCTCTCAGCCACGTGTGCCGCACAGGCAAGCAAATGCAGTGCTAAAATCATGCCCGTGGTGTGCTACTAGACATTCGCGTGAGAATTGTCCATCACGCCGAGCTATTTGCTTTTTCTGTAATAAAAAGGGACATGTTCAGAGTGTTTTCCAGAAAAAGCTCAGATCGGACACTCACAATCATTCCAGCCCTTTGCTTCGCGCCGGAATCGGAATCGAACCAAGGATACTCCGGCTCGTGAAACTTCTCCCATGGGAATTCAGGTAGTTCATTCCACTCCGCCCAGTGCCACTCTCTCTAACAGTGACTGTGTTCGTCCCACAAATAAAGTGCGTCGACATCGCCGGAAATCCCGTCAAGTCGCAAGTGATTTTGTACCAGTGTCAGTTCACGTTGCACGAGACAGTCGCTCTTGTCGTCAACAGGACAATAAACTTTTTGGAGACTTCGACATTAACGGCAAAGTGATACCATTCCAGCTCGATACTGGAGCTGCAGTTTCACTGATCAATCAAGACACGTACAAACAGCTGGGCACACCTCCGTTGCGTGCCGCAAATGTTAAGCTAACTACATATTCAGGTCACGGGCTCCCTGTGTTAGGACAGTGCAGCCTTCTTGCAACATACAAGGGACAAACAAAACTTGTGTCATTTTACGTCCTTCGTTCTTCTTCTGCAGTGAATTGATTGGTTTCGATTTATTTCAGTTGTTTAACTTGTCTATAGTAAATCAGGTCCTATCAGTGAACCATACTGTGCCTTCAGACAGGGTTTCTCGTCTCTGTGAAGAATTTGCAGACATTTTTGCACCGGGCCTTGGTTGCGCTAAGAACTATAAAGCACATTTGGAACTGCAAGTAAACGCGCAACCGAAATTTTTCAGAGCGCGCAATGTTCCCCACGCATTGCGTAATGAGGTCGCAAAAACATTACACGATTTGGAATCACAAGGTGTGATTGAAGGTGTGCAGGCTTCTCTCTGGGCATCACCCTTAGTAAATTTGCCAAAGCCTTCTGGAAAATTGAGACTCTGTGTGGACTTCAAGGCAACAGTGAATCCACAACTAGTGATTGCAACTTTTCCTTTACCCCGCCTGGAAGATCTTTTTGACAAACTGTGCCCAGGTAAATATTTTTCGAAATTGGACCTAGCAGATGCGTACTTGCAAATACCGGTGGATGAAGACTCCCAGCGCGTTTTAGTGGTTAACACGCATCTTGGTTTGTATCGATTCAAACGACTGCCATTCGGGTGTGCATCCACCCCTGCATTGTTTCAGCAATATCTGCAAACTGTTTGTGCGTCGGCCCCTACTGCAGCAAACTATCTGGACGATATTGTGATCTCCGGAAAGACGGAAGAAGAACATTTAGCCAATCTCAGAACATTATTTCAGGTCTTGCGACAAAATGGTCTTCGCTTGCGGAAGGACAAATGTGTGTTTTTTGCTCGTGACTTACCCTACCTGGGACATGTACTCAATGCCCAAGGCATACATCCCAGTCCCGAGCACCTCCGTGCCATACACGACTTGCCTTCGCCGCAGAATTTGAAGCAGCTACAGAGTGTGCTGGGAAAAATTAATTATTATGACAAATATGTGCCGCACGCCTCTTCCATTTCAGCTCCGCTTCATCGCTTACGCCGTAAAGGTGTTCCGTTAGTCTGGACGACGGAATGCGAACGCGCCTTTCGCCAGTTGAAATCGGCGTTGCTTTCCAATACTTGCCTTACGCCATTCGATCCCCAGAAGCCCCTTTTGTTGATGGTGGATGCATCGGATTTCGGGATCGGTGCTGTGCTTGCGCACACAGATGGATCGCACGATCGCCCTATTGCCTTTGCGTCCAAATTGCTCTCGTCTGCGCAAAGAAATTATTCACAGATCGAGAAAGAAGCATTGGCTCTCGTATTTGGTGTTACTAAGTTTCATGATTTCTTGTATGGTCGTCACTTTACCACAGACCACAAACCTTTGACATTGCTTTTTCATCCGAACAAGCCTGTACCTCCACTTACAGCGCAGAAATTCATTCGCTGGTCTATTTTCCTCTCGCAGTACCGCTACGATATCTTGTATCGGTCCACTGCTAAGCACGGAAACGCCGATGCGTTGTCCCGTTTGCCTGTTGCTGAGGATGGAGCATTCGAGTCCTCCGAACTTGCTTGCATGTTCATTGATGCGAAAACCGATGTCGTGGTCGAATCGTTTCCGATTGATTTTCGTCGTGTAGCTACAGCCACGGCTGCTGACCCTGTCCTTGCTACCGTTCTGCGTTCTGTTGCTACGCAATGGCTCTTGTCAAAGTCACGGATCGGGGATCCGTTGGTTCGCCGATTTTTTGCTCACAAGGAGAGACTTTTTGTTCGACGTGGTGTTTTGCTGTTGCGTTCTGATAATGATCAGTCCAGGGTCGTGGTCCCACGTTCGTTACAGTCCTCTGTCTTACGGCTTCTCCACCAAGGACATTGGGATATGGTGAGAACGAAACAACTTGCTCGTCAGCACTGTACTTGGTTCGGAATCGATGCTGCGATTACAAATATGTGCTCTTCTTGCATGGCGTGTGCCGAACAACAATCCGCACCAACGCGGAAATTCTTTGCATGGCAGAAAGCCACTTCCCCTTGGCAACGCTTACACATCGATTTTGCTAGTCCATTCCGGACTGCTCGATGGTTGGTTGTGGTAGATTCATTCAGTAATTTTCCTTTTGTCGTCCGGATGTCTTCCACGACGTCATCTGCCACCATCCAAGCGTTATCTGCTATCTTTTGCATTGAAGGTCTTCCACAGACTATTGTTTCCGACAATGGCCCACAATTCATGTCCGCAGAATTTCAGTCATTCTGCAAGGCCAATGGTATTCAACATCTGACGTCCGCGCCGTTTTCGCCACAGTCAAACGGTGCTGCTGAACGATTGGTCAGGACTTTCAAGTCACAGATGTTGAAGTTGAAAGAGTCGCATTCTCGGGAGGACGCGTTGTTGATCTTTTTGTCCTCGTATCGCTCTCAGCCCCGAGATGGTCGCTCGCTGGCTGAGTTGCTCCACGGTCACCCTCATCGAACCTTGATGTCTTTGCTACATCCGTCACATCAGGTTCCTGTGCAGCGGCAGACACCTGCTTTTGCCCCAGGCGACGTTGTCTACTACCGCCACTATCGAGGTTCACGGTGTTGGCTTGAACGGCGCATTCTTCGCTGCCTCGGCTGCGCTCTGTATCTGGTTTTGGGGGCCTCTGGCGAGGGGCGTCGGCATCTCAATCAGCTGCGCCTCTGTCAGCGCACGGGTTCTGCCCCTCCACGTCTGCTTTTAGCGACGGTGCCGTCCGGTCAGCGCCCTGGGGACCCATCTACTGGCTCGCCTCAGCCCCAGGTGTTACCGACGCTGCCTTCCATTTTGCCCCATGGCGACGCGCCACCGCCAACGCTACCGCCACCGCCGCCTGTTCTCCCGCCGGCGACGCCCGCAGTAAACGCCTCGCTGCAACCGCCGGGCGCCTCCCTGGGTCACGCGCCGCCGATCGCTTCCCGTGACCAGTTGTCCTCCGACATGGAACTCTTGCCCGCTCCGGACCATGTGTCGTCTTCGCCCGTCGGGAGCCCCGGCCCGATGGAGGTCGACCCTTCGGCCCCTCCTGTGTCTCTGCGGGCGCACACACCGCATGTTGGCGTGCACCCTGGAGCAGGTTTTCAGGCGTTTCCTAGCTCCCCGCGGTCCGAATGGCAGGGTGCGGGTGGCACAACCTCGCCTGTTGTTAGGCTCCCCACCTCGTCGCATACGTCAACATGGGGTCCTCCCCACGGCGGGCGGAAGCCTTATGCCACAACCGTGCGCCGATTTGCGGGGGAGGAATGTGGTGTCACCGCCTTTAAATCGGCCGCGGTCCGTTAGTATACGTCGGACCCGCGTGTCGCCACTATCAGAGATTGCAGACCGAGCGCCGCCACACGGCAGGTCTGGAGAGACTTCCTAGCACTCGTCCGCCTTGTACAGCTGACTTTGCTAGCGATGGTTCACTGACAAAATACGCTCTCATTTGCCGAGACGATAGTTAGCATAGCCTTCAGCTACGTCATTTGCTACGACCTAGCAAGGCGCCATGTTCAGTCACTATTGATATTGTAAATAATGTCCAGACAAGAGCTACGTTCAACATTAATGGATTAAAGTTAAGTATTCCACCAGTTACTTCCTTTTTTCTGAAGTCTAAATTCTTTGTCCTGTTCCAGACCTCACGCCAGCCTGCGTGAGCTTAAACGCCTGCCTTTCGGCTTCCTCTAAAATTCGTGGGCTGGCTCTCCTGCCAATCCACAACACATTCATACCCGTAAAGTCAGTTTTCAATATGTTGTTGTTCCAGGGATATTTGCACTGAAACTTTTAAGTGGACCACCCTGTATACTGAAATTTACACTCGCCAACTATCTACCTTTTAATGGCTCAGTGAACTTGATACTAAAAAACATTTTGTTGCACCCCTTGGACTCGTATAATGCTACTGTTTCTATTACAGGTTTTACAGTAGCGAAACATTATTCGATCTTAACAGGGCAGGCATGTGTTCGAGCTGCAGGAAACGATCACCGCAAGGTAAGTGGACATTTACTATAGGACGAACAATAAAA